>NW_015374100.1:9013-27257 GCF_001272555.1 Dufourea novaeangliae | reverse complement strand
CTACACCAAAAACACAAAAAAATATTAGGCAATTCTTGGGAAAGATAAACTTTTATAACAAATATGTAAAAGACAACGCAATTATCTTGGATCCACTACACAATCTGTTAAGGAAAAATCAACAATTTAGGTGGACGAAAGATTGTCAAGCATCATTCGATAGAATAAAAGATCTTCTTTGTCGCCAACCAGTTTTAGGGATATTTGACCAAAAGCTACCAATAAACATATACACGGATTCTAGTTTGAAAGGAATAGGAGTGATTTTAAAACAACCACAAATAAATGGAGAAGAAAAACCGATCGCATACTTTTCGAAAAATTTGAACGACGACCAAAAGAAAAAAAAGCCATTTATTTAGAATGCCTGGCTATAAAGGAAGCGGTAAAATACTGGCAACATCGACTTATAGGACAAAACTTTACGATTTTTTCGGACCACAAGCCGCTAGAGAATATGAATATAAAATGTAGGACGGACGAAGAATTGGGTGAATTGACATACTATTTATCTCAATACAATTTCAATATAAAATATGCTCCAGGTAAATATAATCTAGAAGCGGACTGTTTAAGCAGAAATCCGGTTCTAGAACCAAATGAAAACGAAGATGAACAACTAAAAATTATAAGCCTCATAAAATCAGAAGAGATTATTAGCGATCAAGGGACGAACCAAGACTTACAAATGAAAAAGAAAAAAATGACACAAAAAAATATAATATACTATAAAAAGATAAGAAAAAAAGAAAAGATTGTGCTATCAGAAAAACTCGCTGTAGAATTTATCAAAAAGATTCATGAACACTATTACCACATAGGTATAGAACAAATGAAGAACAAAATTAATCCTTTCTACACGAGTAAAAATCTACTGCTGAACATAAAGAAAACATGTAAAAACTGCACAACATGCATTAAAAATAAATCTAGAGGTCAAGATAAATATGGCCTAATGTCTCATTTAGGACCGGCTGAACGACAGTTCGAAATTATGTCGATTGACACAATTGGAGGATTCGGAGGATCAAGATCAACGAAAAGATACCTACATTTACTAGTCGATCATTGTACAAGATACGCCTGGGTACTGACGTCAAAGACTCAGAACGCCAACGATTTTATAAAGTTAGTAAAAAAAATTACAAAGGACGAAAAGATTGGTATGATATTAACAGACCAATACCCAGGAATAAATTCGAGGGAATTTAAAGAATTTCTAGAAGAAGAAAATGTACCATTGATCTTCACAGCAGTAAACTCTCCTTTCTCCAACGGACTCAACGAAAGATTAAACCAGACATTGGTAAATAAAATAAGATGCACAATAAACGAAAAAGAAAAAAAAGTTGCATGGACGACGATTGCCAACGAATGCACAAAAAGATATAATAAACAGAACATACCGTCACAAGTTTTACACCTAAATACTTACTGGAAGGCGAGAACACTACAATCTTACCAGAGGAATTGAAACAGAAAAAAACTCAAAGTGACTTACAGAAAGACAGAAAACTCGCTCTCCAAAGGACAAAACAAACTATCACACAATTACAACAAGAAGATATTTGATAAAAGCAGAAAACAAGGGGAATTCAATGTTGGAGACATGGTTTTTGTAGAAAACGGAAACAGACTGAACAGGAAAAAGCTAGATGAATTGAAGATCGGTCCTTACAAAATCTTGAAGAAAATATCAAATTCTATATATGAAATAGATACAGGACACAAAAAAACACAGTCAAAAATGTTTCACATGACGAAACTAACACCAGTTTCCAGTGCACAGAATGACTAGGGAGCAGTATGCTAGTCATCTGTGATGACAGAAAAAAATTTTTTTGTAAAAATTTTGTCCCCGAGCGGGGAGATGTAAAGAAAGTACATGTACTTTCTCCTTTTGAAATATTCCGCGCACTCACGGCGCGTTGGTAAACAGGTGGGGTTAGGATAAAAACGGATGAGTGAAGATAAAAGCAAACACGTGCAACAACACCTCCAGATAACCAGAAAATAAAGACGAAAGTGTTTGATTAGAGAAAGATTGTGATTAGGGAATAACACCTCCAGAATAATTGACATTTAATGTCGTTTCTCTTTTCACAGGTAAGACGTGTAAATATTTTGTACATAGGAACAGAAAGAATAAAATCGAAACCTCTTTTCACAGGAGAAACTCAGTTCTGCAATTATTTCCTGCGTGTACCTATTCACATTGAGGGTTGATTAACATTATACATTTATATATTTATAATTCAGTGTTGTTCATGTCAACTCTAGAATAATATCTAAATTCCCAGCTTGAAGCGAACACACAAAGGCACACTTTTACCGCTCGCAGTGTACCGAATTTTTAAAGTTACAAGGCCCATACTAACAATCCTAGTAGCTCCTTAAGATGAAATAGGCTCAGGTTAGTCCACAAAAATCTTTCCTAGTGGCTCCCTGTGATGAAAAAAGCACAGGTTAGTCCACAACTACCAACCTCCTAGTGGCTCCCTATGACGAAATAAGCACAGGTTCGTCCACGACGTCTAAACCATGCTAGTAGCTCCCTGAGACGAAATAGGCTCCGGTTCGTCCACGACAACCTATCCCAGTGTGATGAAATAGACAGGTTCGTCCACATAACAAACTCTAAAAAACCAAACTCGCCATTTCCTCGGCTTTCGCAGCCGCTTAGCCCTGGCTCGTAACAATGAACTAATCAGTCTTTACTTACAAATGTTTTTTGTACTGTTGTCGCGTAGTAGTAAGTAATAAGAAAATAATAACTGTTACCAAAATAAATATGTGCTCGGTGTTAACGCACTGGCGATGAGGGGGTTGCTAGTAGATTTTGCGGACTAATGCTAACTAATAATTCTAACCGGAATACAAACAAAGTGTTCGCGGTGTACTACAAGGTTAACTGGATTCAAAAGGGAACTTAAGCCCGATCTCGCGAACCGGGTCACAACTCTTCTAAAGACCGGGTAGCACGGCACCCCTCCTATCTACACCCACAATCCCAGGAACAAAAAGGTAGTGCTAACACGATCATACCCCTACTGGAGGTCGGCTAGCACGGCACTCCATGATCACACCCAACGGGAGCAACCTAGCTCTCTCCCTAAGTCAGACTTGGTGTAACACAACTAACGGCGGATCCTGAGGCGTCATGGCGGACGCTGCATCGTACCGTCGCACAGTGGACGGATCATAAGAAATTCTTGGACATTTGATCAATTTTTTTTTTTAAATCAGTCAAATTTCTACATAAAAGTAATACTAGAAGAGTCAGTCTATCAGAAACTATCGTCATTTATACTTTTTTCGTCACTTTAAATAGAAAAAATAGTATTAGAAATAGACATTCGCATGATAATGTAATTGACGTCTGTCGATGGGACGCATTTTTAGTAAACAGTTTACGATAATATGTTTAATAAATCCCATAACTGATAACATATATTAAAGAGCGTACAATGATGCATAAATTGTGACATTTTTTTCTATAATTGTGTGAATATTTATTAAGTTTGAATAATTTTTATGAAGTCTTCAAACCTGTGTTAGATGTATTACTTTACATCGAGTTTAGTAAAAAGTCCCAAAGTATTTCACCTTCCAGTGCATCACAATATGTTGTGAAAGAATCTTATTTTTATATGCAACAAGAATCATATCCTACTTTCTCCTAGCTTTGCAGTTATTTAGACCAAACGAACACACAAAATTGCTTATTTGACAGATGCGTCTTATCATCGAATCAGATGCGTCTTATCATCGAATCAGATGCATGGGCGTGATAATCGTAAAGGCGATGCTCTTTTGTTTCGACGTGTTAATTTAAAGTCGTGCGACTTTAAACATAATCAAAAACTCTCGAGCTCATCATATAGAAGTTGCGAATAGTTACTACTATTTGTTGTTGCTTGTTGCTTACCTAAAAAGAATTCTCTGCTGTTTGTAGTTAGTTACATAGTTTAAGTACTTCTTTCCTTTACATTCCTGTTTTCTTCCATACAATTTGTACATACTTAGCTTTCGCATTGTCAATCTGTTTACTGCTTGCTTCTATTCCTGCTACTTTATTTAGCACACGTGTATGGTCAGCAAAGTGTTAATAACTTAGTGTAGTGCAGTGAATATATAGTGAGAATTATGCAAAAGATGGAAAAATTCCAAAATAATCGTGATTTACTTCAATGTCAAAGACAATCAAATTCCAATATGAAGGACTATAAATCGTTAATGTGAGGAATTTTAAAAAATGCAAGTGTCGAGCTCACAATTAGTGCAAAAAAAGGTCTTATGATAATGCTACACAACTTCTGTTATAAATTAAATAAAAAATGGATGTATGTAGGTAGGTAGAAGAAAAATTCGTAGAGAAAAATAATTCGTGGCTTTCTCAGAAGGTTATATTTCCAGAAATTTTTATTAACGAAGTTTCTTCCCGATCGACGTCGACTATAACGAGAGGAAACACAGAAAAATCTTTTAACGATTATACCGAACGACACAAAGCACGAAGAACGCAAATAATCAGGGACAAATATTCGGCGAGTGAACTAATGTTTGCGGCAAAAATTAAAATGAAAGGCAAAGGAAATGAAGATGTATATAAAATTATGGATTACTTGTCAAAAAATTCCGGGGAAGTGAAGAAAGTGAGGAATTTCTGCGAGAAGAAAAAACAAAATCAACAAATGTATACCAAGGAGAAAACCTTAGATATTATAACCTCACTAGATTTATCCAAATTGCAATATAATATGACGCGTGAAATCTCTTTAGAAGTATATCAAACCGCTCACTGTATTCCGTATCTCGCTTACACCGCTGTATTCACGATCTATTCGTATCGCACTCACTGTATTCCGTATCTCGCTTTGTTCAATATTGAGACAACTCAATTGACGGGGGGCAGCACCTTCCAATGATCATCAACGAACCGACCATGCAACAGCCGATCAGCCATGAACCATGCATCGGTAATGGCTGGAATCATCACCGTAGATTCACACACCACGCGCCGATAGCTGCGTGTGGCGTGCGCGTCGCTCACCACGAGCCAATCGCGGCCCGTGGCGTGCGTGTCGCTTAGCGAACGCACCAATTGCAATCATCAACAGTGATACGTCACATCCGTCTTCCTTACAAGCTGGCGGAAACGACGTCTCGCTCGCTCACACTCTTGTTCGGATCGTGGTAACGACAGCACCGCTCACGACTCAACAGGGTTTTGTTCTTAGTGTGACTCTTGTGCAGAACTCTTCACTGTTAGTATAAATCGTGATTACCGTGACGGAACACCCACATATATTGTATCACAGCTCCGAGCGCCAGCGAGTCTTCCGCCCTTTCAAGGACCCGAAATCCCGATAGAACCGACTAAAGCGACACGAACCTATCATTCATCTTCACCACCATTGGTATGTTAAGACTTATTTGTATCTTTTATTTTATTTTTAATTGTTAGAATATATCTTTATTATTATTATAAACGAGAGTGATTTCCTATTCCTCCCGTTCCAAATCCAAACCGCGTACTTCACCGGTAAGTTTAGACAGAGCGTGCTTTAGCACCTTAAAAGAGCCAGGACCCGAAATTATAAGTAGAGTAACGACCCCAATGCGGGACGTAACACTGTATTCAGTATCTCGCTTATACCACTGTATTCACGATCTATTCGCATCACGCTCACCGTAGTATTTTCCGTATCTCTCATACACCACTGTATTCACTATCCTCGCGCTCACCAGATTATATCTCGCTCCTGTTCATACTACTGTATTCACTATCGTCGCGCCGCGCTCACCGGAGTGTATCTCGCAACCGCTTACACCATGTATACGCCCGTGTCTCGTCCACGCTCGAGTCACCGTCGGACATTGTACATAACCCGCGTCGTCAACAATTGTACATAGCCTCCCGAGGCATCCATTTGGAAAAATAAAGGGTTGATATCCAGCCTGAACACTCACTCATCCTTTTGGCAACCGACCCCTGGCATACCTACTGAGTCGGCACCGCCTACTGCCCTCCGCACCGGCGACGTACGTCGCCAGGCCTCCCGCGTATGGAATCCGGTGAGGTTATTGAAGAGATGAAACAAACTGGTCTTCAACCCCTCTCATGCGTATCCCTTGGCGGTGCAAACGCCGAGTCTCTTTACTGTGTCTATAGGGTGCCATCAGGAGCTGCAGTCGGTCTCGGCCGGCTGTGATACAGGTGTTAGCGACTCCGAGGTACTCAAGCTCGCATCCTCGTGGGGCTGCACACCGATTTATTGGTCGTAGCGGCATGGTCCTGGTAACCCCGAAGTAATCTAGGCTATAACCAGGCGTGGCCATAAGTCTGGTCTATCCACTAGACTGGTAGAGCGAACACTGGTGCGCTCGACAGGAAAACCATTCCCTAAATGGTAACATGAGGGCTGGGCTCAAGCCCAGGGATATGCTGGGGTGGCTCCTGGCGTTCCCGCCCAGCCGATTGAGGTTGGACCTTTGTGGTGTTACCTTCGTTTGCATACCCGCCGTGAAGTTGCGGTGAGACACAACCGGGCACCGTCCTTCCAGAGACGGTAGAGCTTTAAGAAGGGCTCGCACCAACCTGTGTGGATACGTGACGGGCTTGTACCCAGGTATCGACTGAGAGCAGGTCAACTGGCACACCTTGCGCGCTGATTGAGCGCATCTCAATCCCTCGCCCATGGTGGCAAACTACGGCGAAACCAATATGGGGGAAACCCCGAGGTGCGGTTGACTCTCCTTACAGGAGGGTCACGCCTACATTAAATGTATCTATAGGGTGACCTTCCCGCACGGGATCACTCTTTCTACCGTTCACCGTGTTAGTCACTTGTAATACACACGGATATAATGGGAAAAGTTTTACTCAAAACGACCCTATACTCAATGTTTTCGTTGCCAGGCTTTCGGGCACTCTTCGTCGAATTTCGGGCACGGCCCGCGTTGTGTAAAATGCGCAGAACCTCACCTAACCGCTGATTGTACTAAGACTAGCGATACGCCTCCGGTATGCGTAAATTGCAGTGGTTCTCACACTGAAAATATTTTGAAATGCCCGTCACTAGAGAGTTACATCTCAAAACGGGTAAAAATTCAATCGTGGGCTGTGTCCGAAAATTTCGCCCAGCCTCATTTCGTCTCAACCCCACCGCTGCGACCTACGCGACCAACCGTCTCATAGCACGATGATACACAGATCGGTATTAACTTAGCAGCTCCGAGGCCATCAGCCACCAATAATACAGCGTCCGTAACATCCACAATTCAGGAAACTTTGGATATCTTCTCGCCGATATCGAAAATTTGCAATGTCGGTAGACTATTAAGGGCAGCCAGAGAACTCCAGGAAGGCCTCAAGTCGTATTCCATTGAATCCGAACAGCTTGCTGTTTTTCTTAGAGTGTCCTCTTCATTCAATTGAAGGGACACTTACCTCGATTTTTGCTCTGGAATACGGGCTCTGTGCAATCCAGACGTAACGAGACCTCGTTTCTTTTACAGGAACATGAGATCAACGTCGTGCTAATAACAGAAACTTGGCTCAAACCAAACGTAAATTTTATTGTTCCCGGATATGATGTTGTTCGGGTTGATCGGGACTCTTCGGAAAACGGTGGGGGTGTCGCTATCATAATTCATCGGTCTCTAGACTATAAAGTCATTCCGTTTGATCCCATACCAGGAGTCGCAGTTGCTGTTATCAAACTCACTACTCCGGTGGTCACGGTTGCCTGTTTATATGTACCACCCAAAATTAATTTGACAAATCACGCGCTAGGCAGACTCTCACACTTACGTCCTCCTTTTATAATAGGAGGCGATTTTAATGCTAAACATCAGTGGTGGAACAACCCGTACGCGAATAAAAACGGCCGCGTACTATACGACCACGTGACTCGAGCCACTCACCGTCTGATCTCCCCGGATAGTTTCACTTACAACGACGGATCACATGTCCGCCCTTCCACTCTGGATCTATTTCTAGTACAACACAACTCAAACGTCGAATGCACTGTAATCAATTATTCAATTACCCAGCATAAACCAGCGATACTGAGTTATACTCCACTAAAAAATTTTAACAGTTCGACCGCACAATGTATTACCGACAGGGATAAGGCAAATGCCCTTGCACAATCTTTTGCTCACGCACATTCCGCGATCTTAAACCTAAACTCTCCGTATGAAAACGCTGCGAACGAATACGCGACGTGTCTAAAAACAATCGACATAACAGAATCTCAAAGTGACGTCACTATTGAACCTTCCGTGATCGCCGGAGTGATACGAAACCTTAAAAACAAAAAAACGCCTGGTCATGATAATATTAACGCCCTCATGTTAAAACATTCGGCTAAGAAGATCGTCCTCCAGTTATATTACATCTTCGAAAATTGCATTAAGCACTTGTACTTTCCAGACGCCTGGAAGATCGCGAAAATTACGCCGATACCTAAACCCGGAAAACCCAAAGATCGAGTCGACGGCTACAAACCCATCAGTCTTCTTCCACTTCTTGGAAAGGTTTTTGAAAAATGCCTATACAAGAACCTCATAGTTTTCTTAGATAAAGAAGGGGTGCTGATTGAGCAGCAGTTTGACTTGAGAACTCGTCACTCCACTACACACCAACTTGTACGCCTTGCTCAACTAAGCACTCACGAAGTGAATGGGGGCAGATTCGCCAGTATTGTCCTGCTTGATCTGGTAAAAGCTTTCGACACGGTTTGGCATCAGGCACTCCTGCTAAAATTAGCCAAAATTGGACTCAATGAAACTTTTATCAAATTAATTCAATCCTACCTCACTGACAGGTTAATTTACGTTTCACTTAACGACTCCGACTCGCTTCAACACCCTGTACTGGCTGGCGTCCCTCAAGGGAGTCCCCCAAAATCCTTCGACCGATTTTATTTAATTTATTCATAAACGACATTCTCAAATCAACACACTCACAATTGTCACTCTACGCGGACGACACACTGCTTTTCACTGCTTCTTACAATCATAACATGCTAATTGCCAAACAGCAGGAGTACTTGGAGAAAGTTGTTTCATTTTTTCAGAACTGGAAACTGACAGTAAATCCGTCGAAAACTAACGCGGCATACTTCACGAGCCGTAGATAACGCGAAGCTGTTCCAGATTTAAGCATGCAGGGAACGCAAATTCCCTAGTTAGACCAGGTAAAATATCTGGGTGTTGTGTTTGACCGGCATCTCACATGGGAGGCGGCCGTTTTCAACCGAGTTAACAAAATGCGTAAAGCTGCAACTATATTACTCTCTAATCTCAACAAATCCTCTAGAGTAAATAGAAACCTTAGAATCACGACTTACAAAGTCTGTCTTAGAACCGTGCTAGCGTACGGGGCACACATTTGGTCCGCTGCTGCGCCCACGTACCTTAACAAAACAATAGTTGCAGAAAATAGAATATTAAAATTCATTGATGGACGTCCATCGTACTGTAGAACTAAAAAATTACGAGGACCTACATATAGAACACATCTTGCCATATATACAAAATTTAATTGCTGAATATCAAGTTTATTTACACACAAACTCACTCATTCGTGTCACAGGGCAATGTCGCCCCGAACAAACTCCTTACAAAATTAAAAAACACTTTCTATTGTCGGTCGGGCACGCGCTGCCCCTTTAAAAAACACCTCATGAACGCTCGCGCCTGAACGTTGACTACTGCTCTCTTTTACTACCTACTCTCTGTTCGTCCCGCATGTGCCTCTCGCACAACTGTGCCGCGATCATTTTCACGCACGCAGGCCTCTCATGTCTTCCTCCTGTTTCAACTGCATCATATAAATCTTTTTACTGCACGAGCACGTATTCCAGAGTTTTATCATTATCAGACTCGCTTTTGCGCGCCTTTCACATGAAAATTGGGTTTTTTCAAATTTCCCCTAACTTTAAAATTCATTTTCTTAAATTATTTCACACAGGTAATACCAAACTTGGACTCATTCATTCAATGCCGGTAAAGGGACAACAAAGCTCCTAGGAACGGATCACCTTCACTGACGATACATAAAAAAAAACCCTCATTATATGCTGTATGGCAGTCAAACAGTCCACGTAGGACACAACTAATTTTTCTGCGACAACTGAAATATATCAGAATAAATTTTTTTTGTTATCCAAACTATAACATCTGCTACAACATTCACCTGCCATTTCAACCAACCTCCGTATATGGAGGTTAACGTTGCCGTACCAGCACAGACGCAGAACCTACAACTGCGATACAACAATGATTCACTTATAAGTAGTAATTATAAAGTAGTAATTATATTTTAAGATAAATAAATAATACTGGTTTTATTACATGTTTAGTAACAAGATTTTATCCAAAGTTGTACACTGACGTGCAAACTCGGCTTCCGCTTGGGGAAAAGATGTCGTAAGGGAAGGGCCTCACACACTTGATAAATTTATTTTAAGTATTGTAATAAATGTGAAATCCAATGTTAATTTGGCATTTTCATAGTTCCTGATACCAAATAGTAAGAGGCTCTTACCCTATGTCACTTTTTCCCTGAGTGGAAGTCAAGTTTGCTCGTGAGTGTATGTTTTAATCTATTTTCTTTACTACTGATTATATTTCCTGCTTTTGAATTTTATTTCTATTTTTTTAATTAAACTACTATTTGTAACTAAAAAAGAAGTAATAAACGAATAGTATACCAATATTGTACGTAATAATAAATAAATAATAACGTATTAATAGATTAAAGTAATAAATTCAATACTATGTAAATACTTAATAAATTAGTCACGACGGTTTTATGTAGTTAATAAAGATTATATATACTGTTTTCCTAAAATCACCGCTGTTTAGTATTTTCCCGTCAACTATATCCCACGTTATATTAAGTTTAAATACAATTTTGTTATTCAATAAATAATATGTATAAGCAATAAACTTATTTTTTCACAAATTGTCTCAATCATTGGGAAACGTTTTCAATTTGTTTACATTTTATTTCTCTCATTCGCCACACACCCCGCCCCCCAAATAATTAAATAAATAATAAAAACAATAAATTTATTTAGGATAACTCAAAATTTTCGGGTATTCCTTAATATTTTATGTCAATGATACTGCTTGAATAAAAGTACCTATAAAAAACCTATAAAAAATCTCAACATTTCCAAGACTTCGAATCCGTTGAAAATTTCGAAGCAGCGCAAGATTTTAAAGAGTTTTAAGCTTCGATTCAGATTTGAAGCGATTCGGTGTACGTGAAGTCGGCCGATAACCGCTGGCTCAGTGGACTCACGTATACGTGAGTCCGGCCGTCAAAGTGTTAAAATATAAGTCAAAATAATTGATAATGTATCTTTAGTTGCGTTTGAAGAAACTGTATAACATTAATGAATAATTTGTAAAATGGCATACCTTTATGTGCTATAAGAAGATATAACATTGATGATATAATAGCAGGTAAAAAATATATAGCTTGAAAATCTCTGACTACGACTTTTTCAGTTGACAGTCGTAAATACAAACATAGAGAACTTATAACAAGACCAACACCTGTAATGCCTGTAATGAGGCAAATTTCAGAGTAACTAGCATCTTCTTTTAGTATAGTTAAGACTGCGCTTAGTCCTACCAATGTTCCAAGCCATAATCCACTGTTGGCTTTTACCCTAAAAGTATTATTCAGTTATGATTCTGGGCCGTAAAAGCCTCAAATCTTTAAAAGTATTATTGTAAAATTTATATAATTGGATTGACCTTTAGAACATATTTTTACTACAATAATCATATCAAAACACAAATAATGTAGAGAACAAATTATGTTGTCTACTGTTAAAATATTAAATACAATTTAAAAATATGTTATACCTCGTACATATTATTATTTTCAATAAAAGAATATATTGAAAATACATTATTTGAAAAGGTATCAAATAATTAGAAATTACGTATATTATAAATGAGTAAAAAGTCAATTTTCTCAATAAGTTATAATATTCTAAGTGAACTATCAAAAATCGTTTGTCAATATCAAATGCAAGTACATTAACCCCTTACGTGTCTAGCCCGGGACTGTCACTGGCTAACATGACGCACGCATATTGACTTTAACCTACAAATTTTTTTCAGTTTACTAGCCAAAAATACTTACAGTTTCTTACATAAATTCGTAATCTGAGGATATTATATCACACTTTTTAATTGTTAGTGGTATATGAAGTACTTTTAACAAAATAGAGAAAGAGAAGATCAAAATGAAGTATAAATACACATTATTTCTCTTAGGAGTATTAACGTTTATTACAATATTAAAAAACAATTAACAATGTGATTGGGTGTGATATATGTATATACACCAAGATAAAGCTCAAAGCTATTAAAAAGAAAAACCAATAAGGTGATTAAGTACTGAAGATTGAAGGAATGGGTGAAAGGTGGTAGCATCAAAGTTGTAAAAATTACTATTGTTTGTTCATTAAATATGTAAGGGACAGTGTTAAAAAGGCAATATATATTGTTTAGTGTAAATCGTAGCTGGATTGTGCAGAGATGAATGACTAAAGTAAGCAAATTGCTAAGCAACATGCAATTGCGGTAGCGGGCGCATGGCTGTGCTCGTGGTACGGACATATAGGTACCCTCGCGAGTAAACTCGGTTTCCGTTAGGGGAAAAAGTGGCGTAAGAGAAAGGCCTCCTACCACTTGGTCTCGGAGTTACTGAAATTTATGTGAAGTTAATATTCGGTATAACATTTATTTCAATATTTGAAATAAATTTATCGAGCGGTAGGAGGCTCTATTCCTTACATTGCTTTTCGCGTAGAGGAAGCCGAGTTTGCTCGTCAGTGTACAAATGTGCCAGTTAGGCGTGTCCGTATACATCAAGTGTGTGTAGATACGTTAAGGGGTTAATCTGCCCGTGACAGTCACGGGCTTATGGGCCTCGCTCACATCACGTTTACGTAGGGCCATACTTTTTATTATAGTTGTATTTGTAGTATCAGAAGAACATGTACATTGTTTTTTCACGTAGTGTTACAAGTATAGGCATCGGCGTGTGGCTTTCCCGTGCCAACGGTCACCGTTTTGTAAGAATCAGAACGTGACTCCGTTGTGCCGACGTCCACCAGCTTCGTGGATATTAAGTTGTTTGTTTTGGAATTTTATAACAGTTGTCATGACAGACAATCAAGGATTATAGGAATCATCTTTCGATTCGGATTTTTGTTCAGGTAAGATAGGAAGTGATTCTACAATTGGTGAATTGTTCACTTGGACGGATATCGAGTCAGAATGTGAAGACGTAAATTCACTCCACGAATTTATTGAAATTGACCAAAATCATGAAAATCCAGCAGGATCTAGCTTTCCATTTACTGGAATACCAGCTATAAATATACCAGCTACTAGTGAAGGTCGAGAGGACGATATTTTAAATATTTTCGAGCACTTTTTTACCAACAACATAGTGAGCCTCATTGACAATGAGACAAACAGATAAGCAAAAGTTCATCTAGAATCGACTAAATAACGTAATTTCTCATGTGCAAAACAATGGAAAGACACTAATGTAACAGAAATGCATGTATTGTATTACGCGCCTCCTTCTTAGATCACCATGTAGTACCTCTACTTCATGCCAATGTCGCTACAAAGTTTATAGCCAGAAAAATAAAACTTGAACTCGATCTCCGCTCCTTGGTCTGTGACGTCGTATCCAATTCCATCATTCCTTTGTTTTGTGCCAAAGAAGCCACGCGGGTATATATTGTTTTGAGAAAGAGTTTAAGAATTATGGATCAGAACAAGAAAAAACGGGATACTGATGACATGGAAAATGGACTAGTGAAAGAGTTGAAGCGGTTAAGAAAGGAGATGAAGAGGCAGAAAAACGGTATTCGACGTTTAAAAAGACGCCGTAAGTATAACCTCACTTTTTCGTTTCAGATAAGTGATCGACACGTAGTTAGCCGATATCGACGATTAATGGGAGGGAAGAATAGAAAAGCATTTTATTTCCCAGGGAAATTGAAATGTTGGATAAAGACCAAAAGAGAAACAAGTTTTCTCTAACATAATTGTTTGTCATATATATTATAACAAATGCGTCCAAATAGTGATTTGGTTAAGATAAAGTCCCTGGACAACGTCCAGCAAAAGAAAAAGCAAATTATAGTTCAAATGTGTGTTACGCGGATAGAATAGTATTGTGGTGGCTGTAGCACCACGCACGCCAATGCATATTTTGCTTCTAAGAATTTCTTTTTCCTTTTCAACTCTGTTACGCTATTATTCTCTATTTCCTGTCTGCTGGTCGCACATTTGGTGACAGGCCCTTCACTAATTACCAACGCATCCTTGAGAGCGTCGCCAGAGTTCTGGTTTTCGTTAGTCTCGGTCCTTCGCCTACCTCTTAGCTTTCTCTGTTTATGACTCTTTTCCGCTGTCCCTATTGCTGTCGCTGATTTCTCAGGTTTTCCTTTTCTATTCTCTTTTCTTTTTCTCTCCCATATTTTTGCCTTTTCTAACTCCGGGGGATTTAGGAAATGCAGCGAGCGTAGGGAGTGGATGGTAAGCCTCCGAGGTTACAACACCAACACGGCACTAGTATTCGCGCTTACTGATTGTACCAAATAAACGAAGTGAGGACAATTTCTGTTGTTTTATACCACCTTACCCACTTCAGTATTCTGATCCAGAGTACACATACAGTTTTGATAGGCTGAAGTAATAATTGTAAAATGTGTCAAGAATACTAATGAAGGTTTAATTTTGCCTCCTTTATAACAAGTAAGGAATTCTCCTCGTCAGGCTCGGATACCTATTTGCAGGAAAGTTCCTTGCGTCAGCCTTTACTTTCCTTAGAAAACTTGCTGCCGAGAAATGAAGGTACTGATAAAGAACATTCAGAGGACAAACTTGAAGCTCTGGAAACACAGTCTGTGTTAGGAAAGGGTGTGATAGCCTCAAACAAACAGACAGTAACAGCGGAGATACCAAAGGAGGGTACCTCTGAGGAGCAAGTGCTTGATCCAGAACTATTGCTTGCAATAGGAAGAAAAGTGGATGCATCGAGACCTCTTGTACCACGAATGAAGATGTAATGGTTAGATGGAGTGATATTCTTAAGGAGGGGCTTCCAGAGGAAGAAAGGAAGAATTTGTTAAAGAAATATCTTACATTGGAGAATGGGGCGACACTGGAGCCCCCAAAATTAAATCCAGAACTAAGGGCGTCTCTTTTAGAGCCACTTATATCAAGGGATAATAGGATAGTGGAAAAGCAGCAGAAGGTGTCAGTTTGTCTGGCGGCAATGGGCCCATTGATCGGGGACCTCTTAAGAGTGGAGAAGCCAGACAGTTTGGTGTTACTGTCTACGTTAAGTGACGTGTGCAGAGTATTAGTGGATTTGCAACGTGATGAGTCGCAAACTAGGCGGTTTCCCTTGCACGTATTCACATTATAGAAGATGCTACATGTAACTGCGGTTTTGAAACGCAGGATCTAAATCACGTGCTTTGGCAATGTCCTTTATTTGATTTTCAAAGAATCGAACTGATGGAAAAGCTAAGTAAACTTGGCTTATTTCCACCGCTTAGTGTGAGATCTTTGCTCTACAAACCGAACATCGAGGCATGTTGTTTAGTTTATAATTTCTTTAGAAAATGTAACATAAGAGTTTAACGTTCCATAAGTAGTGTTTAAGCTATAAATAATGATTTAGTTATTAATACTTGTAACTCTTTTGTATAATTAGTTGTAAGCCTTATGTAAAGCTTTATAACTCTTCTTTCAGAGTTCAATCTAAGCTCAAATAAAAAAAAAAAACTAGGTGGTTACTGATTTTATCAAAACTTAACACCTCATTGAAGACGGCAAAACTGCTGGAACGGTCAAGAAAGTTGAAGAGTACCGTTTCAGTGAAACGGACAAAAGACTTGGGAGGCCCACCTCGTCTTTCAACTTCTTACAGTGTATGCAGAGTGGCAGAGGGGGGGGGGGGCAATGGAAGTTGGAACTCCAGGGTCAGACGCAGAATTTGGAACTGAAGATCTCGCATTATCGCAGGCCAGCCTCAAACAGGGATCGGAACAACACAGCGAAGAAGTAACCACAACGGTGAGTATAGGTGGTAAATTAAAGGAGTTTTTGCTTATGTGGAAAGAGTTTTTCAAAGATAAAACGGTTTTGAAATGGGTAAAAAGGTATGAAATGCGTATTTCAAGTAGAGTGACTCAAACGTGGCCCCCAAATGAATCTAAATGGTTGGAAAAGGAAGCAAGCCAAGTTACTGTGCAGATTGAAAAATTGCTTTCAAAGTGAGCAATTCGTAGATGTCAAAAGGAAGATGGGCAGTTAATTTTAAATATTTTTCTAGTACTGAAGCCGAATGGATCCAGTCGGTTTATTTTAAATTTAAAATATTTGAATCAGTTTATAAAAGCAGATGATTTTAAACTCGAAGATATTAGAACAGCTAGGACTCTAATGCAGAAGAATTGTTTTATGACAACTATTGATTTGCAAGATGCATATTATTTCGTAGCTATTGCAGAATCTTATCAAAAGTATCTCAGGTCTAGGTTTAAGGGTCGGCTGTTCGAATATGTCTGGTTGCCTTTTTGTTTAAACATAGCTCCATATTTATTCAGAAAAATTATGTAACCGGTAGTTGCTTGGTTGAGAGAGCGAGGTTTTGTATCAGTGATTTATTTGGATGACATATGCCTTTTAGGTAATACAGTAGAACAATGTCTTTCAGACACGTAGGTTGTTAGAGAAGTTAGGTTTTGTGGTGAATGAGGAAAAAAGTCAATTAATTCCAACTCAGAGATGTAGGTTTTTAGGATTTGTTTTGGATTCTGGGAAAATTAGAATTGAATTACCCCACGAAGAGAGATTGAACATAATTAATTCAATTGCCAGGCGTGAAAGAACATCTAAGGTGAAAATAAGGGAATTTGCATCTTTAGTAGGAACTTTGAGGACGTGTTGTCATGCAGCAAAATATGGTTGGGTGCATGTGAAAAACTTGGAAAGGGAAAAATTTCTAGCGCTTAGCCACTTCGTTCTCTCGGACGTGTTATCCCACGACGCGATACCATTCGTGCAATGCCACGGACGAGTAAACACGCGGCTACTGTTTTGCTCCGTCTGAGGACACTTAGCTTATTTCTACGATGTTTCAATCAGTATCTGTTTGACTGTTCGCGGGAGTAGGCCACTATGCCACGAATTATAAATCGCATCATAAGTGATAGCAAAAGTACTACGGAAGATGATTTAAGGGGAGAGACTCCTTTGGGGCCAACTCCGAATCGATCGAAGCGCTGATGTAAACAATCGGACGCCAGCGGAAACACAAAATCGATATTTGGGAGGGCTTGATAATACAACATCTAGCGGCAGTACCCACAAATAAATTTTGTTCCCCGTTACCATCAAGCTGGGTTTGTGTATTTCCTACGCGAAGACAGTGTTGCCGGAAAGTATCGTTTTTCTGACGTTGTTGCCTCATGTCCCGCATGCAATTCTACCCGTGAGGAAAACGTTGGAATAGCTACGGCGTACAGCTCGTGGCGAGATTTCAATTCTCGCCGAACGTAGGATAAAAAAGGGGGGGGGGGGGGGGGAAGGGGAAAGAGATTCGAGAATGTTGTTTCATATTGTAATATTTACGTACTAATGCGTGCAACGATAAACCTTTTCTATTCATACTTGTAATGATGCTTATTTTCTTAATCGATGGAATTACATACGAGATACTTGACATGGTATTTCCGAGAAACAAATTGTAAGAATGGCACAATATATATTCCGGGTATTCCACATGCAAAAAAAAATACTATTCAAATCTCTTGTTGGAAATGATATTTATTTATCTTTTATTGACATAATTGATACAGGTATTAGGAGTCGTGATAATTTGATTTTCTTTGAAAAATCACTGTAACGTCAATTGTTAACATTAAGAGTTGAAACTTAGACGAACTCTGGGGAAAGAGATACATTATCTGTTCCTTAATTTTTTAAATAATCCATTCCACACTTAAAAATCCAGTATGCAAACGGCGGGCACGCGGCGGCAGCGGATTGGGGAGAGACCGCCGCATGACAAGCTCGTGGTGCCTAAAATTGATCTCGCCCGTTTTATCTAGCGAACCCGGAAAAATTCAGATTTTCTGTGCAACAAATTAACGTAGACCGATGATTTTTTTTT
>NW_015374100.1:8639-8897 GCF_001272555.1 Dufourea novaeangliae | reverse complement strand
ATTCATTTTGTTTATTAATTATAAGTTATAAAACAGAGACAAATCTGAAAACTGCACATTTTTCAAAATGAAAGAACAAAACTTGTGATATACGACTTACATTTGTAAGTCCCATGTATATTCAACACTTAATAATTATAATAAAGATACAAGTATATTGGAATTCTCAACGCAGTTTAGTATACGAAATAGAGACGACCGAACGCCCAGATGGCTGCTGCAATTTTTATAGCAAGGCGAGCGCAGCAACGGGGCCCG
>NW_015374100.1:6574-8052 GCF_001272555.1 Dufourea novaeangliae | reverse complement strand
GGTATCGTCTCTATCTACTCGGATACATTTCAATCCTTTCCGAGTCCAAATACAAAATATACAATATTTTCTACCTGTGATGTGTAGTTGTCCTTGTACCTGGTGGAAATAGAGATGGGTTCTATTTAATACAGTACCCGTTACATCTTGAAATATTCGCCGGACAGTTGGAACGGTCTCGATTGCCTCCTCTGGTGATAAGTTTTCTGCGGTTTTCAAACATTTAATTTCCACAATTCCCTCGTCATCGATAACACCATCCGGTGAAGCTTCCAAGAAGGGAATGGAAGCGTCAATAAAAATTCCACAATCGCGAATTTCTACGCCTGCATGTTTGCTTAGTTCTTCGCGAGCAATTTGTTCACACTCTTGTCCGTATATCACCGCAGGTGCATTAATTAACTTTGGGTACACAAAAGATTTCACAGAATTTGCGCAGCACGTGCCATTTCGCCGACGGCATACTTTTCCAAAATTCGATGCGGTCAAAAGTTTTGATTTATAATTTAACCATCTCGGATTATTCGCTTGACCGATGGTTTCTTCTTCAATTGCGTCTCTTCTTTTTTGCCAATTATGAAGCATTTCCATGTTTTTCCTGCTCAAATTCATAAATATTTTCTGCCATATCTGGCTTTTGAGCATTAAGTCCGTAATCCGAATCTTTTTCGGAACGAAATTGCTTACGCATATATTTCGCATTCTTCGTTTCCTTTTGCTTCTCAGCCTTCTTCTGCGTGTGTTTCTTCCTCTGATTTTCCATATTGCGTAAAATGACGGACGCTTTTTTCTTCATTGCCGTATTCAATCGCGACAACACTCCTTTTGTGTTATATTGCAGGACAGCAGCAGCACATCTTCCTGTGTATGACCCTCTTTCGCCGAAATGTAATCTTTTTCCACTAATGTACTTGGAAATGATTCCGTTAAAACTTTCAACAGTGTTATTATTGCTGTTATACAGCAAGCTCTCCGCATGAGCTAATACTGGCCGGAATATTTCTTTTATTTGTTGATAAACTCCTATCTTCATCAACTCTGGAATGATGTTTCTTTCATTTTTTTTATTGATTCCATCGTAGAAATAGTGTAGTTGTATACACTCTGCGTGTTCACCAAAAACATGGCTGGGAACATTCTGTATGTCGCCGTACAAATTCTTGATTTTCTCGACAATTGTTACACTCTGACTATACCTATACTCTGCGGCTTTTACGATGTCCGCACGCATCCGCCGAATGCTACTTTCCACGGTTTGTCCTAGTGGTCCAGGTGTAGTCTTCTTTACAATTTCTTTCATCTACCTGCAGAAGTTTCGCAACAAATGATTCGTGCATTCAATTTTTTTTACACGAATCTGCGGCTTATATGGGTCCGCATCTATAATTTTTTTATACACGCTGCTGTCCCCATCAGCAATCAAAGTTGAATAAACGAGCGCACGTTTTTCTACGCTGGTCTTGAAACCTTCAACTATA
>NW_015374100.1:0-6365 GCF_001272555.1 Dufourea novaeangliae | reverse complement strand
TTCATCCAGCTTCCGTCGACCACGACGGGGATGTGGGGTATGCCGGATTCGGGAATAATGTCGCCTCTTTCAATGGCCAAGCATTTTTCTTCCTGGGCCGCTGCTATCATCTCTTCTTCTGCAGCATCAATTAACGAATTTACAATTTGATCGTGATGCTTGGCTTGTTTATTGCTGCAAGAAATTCTTCCATTTGGGCATAGCTGCCTCCAGTGAGAATTGTTCCAGCCACGGCGCTCTGGTTGATGTTCATTTCTTGAGTTTCGTCGGGTTGACTGTGGATCTCACCTTTGTATTGGCACATAGTGCACATTACGCTGAGGGTGGTCGTCAGGCCCGATCGTTTCGTGCCGGTTATTTTTAGGTGCCTAATTCCACAGTCTTCTCTATTTATTGCATGGTCTCCTATTTTCTACATTTCAGCAAACATGTGCTGCATGTCCACAACACTCAAGCCACTTGAGAAAGACGATTGTTCTTGTGGCTCGTTCATCCCTACTTCTTCTATGATGAAATTACCTTGTTCGCCGGTTGCACTATCTAAATCTGTGTCTTTTTTAGCCGTTTCAGTTTCCTCGTCTGATGGCAGGTAAATAATCTTCTCTGTGGTGTGCATTTGTCCACCGTATGTTGACGGTTCCTCTACATGTTCCTCTGCATCGTTCTTTTGAATGGCTAAGCGTCGTCTCTTTTCACGGTATGCTTTTGCTTTCGAATATCTCTTCCTGAACACAGTTAATTTTACTCCACGACTTGTTTTCTTGCTCAAGCGGTTTCCTTCGTGGATTTCCTCGATACACACATTTTCGGTGTCACTCATTTTAACTGTACACTGTACACGAACTTTCACTCCACTTACACAATTCACACTACAAAACGCGAAAAAGGATCGAATACTACGTGTAATCGACTCCACGTCTTGAAGCTAACTGTCACGAAGACAACACACGAGGAGCCTTTCGTCGTATTTTGCTTTTGGCCAGCAGCGCGAGAATCGTAGCATTCCACAGTAAACAGAAGAGAAGTGACGCGAGAATAAAAATTTTAACTTTTACATTTTTCAATATATTTTTATGAAAATGTTACCAACAAAGTGAGGACATTCTCACGATGAAAATTAGTCCAAACACGACATCATTCGGACCATTTCTAATAAAAATGTCATTTTTATCGCAACATTACGTGTAAATAAAAATTGTTCATTGCGCTCGAATTTGTACGCATTTTCATCGAGAGAATTTCTTCAATGAATTCATGACATTTTCATTAATATATATTGCAGATTGTAAAAGTTTAAATTTTCATTCGTGCGTGATTCCTTATCCTATCTACATCTGTTTACATTGTATGCCGATGGTCGGTCGCTGGCCTCGGACGTTCGACGCTCGACGCTCGCCAGCGCGTTTTCTCATATTGACAAAAGTTGTTTGAAGGTTTATTCGATGTCTTTGATTATAAGCTCGGCGAGAGTTGAGATCTCGCCACGAGCCGTAGGTATTCCATCGTTCTCCTGTTGGGCAGAATTAGTGGGGAACATGTGGCAACAGCGTAACAAAACAATTGATACGATCCAGTACGTGTTGCGAGGTTACATATACCGACTTCCCTCTGTTTTATCGATGCTCGGTGGTAACATGGCCAAAGTGACTGACAAATACCATAAGCGCCGCTAGTGGAGAATCCTTGAACTATACCAATGTATATTCCTGAGTCTGGACGCGTCATATCGTAGAATCCAACTTACGCCTTCCACAAGTGATAAATTAACAAAAATCGGATTTCTACGATAGTGTGACAGTGGTGTACAGGGTGGTCACGACCCCTATCGTGACGGCCCTGTAATCGCGAGCGGTAACTCGGCGCGAGATTACCACGTGATTAGTTCGGATTCTAACGGCAGTATTTCCCCTACAAATCCTCCAGGAGCGCTTCGATGTTATTTCGCGCGAGTAAGGAGCGGTGGAGAGGCGGTCCGGTTCTCGGTTCTTCCGCGCCCGAGTCAAACTTCGGGCCGGAAGGGGCACGGCGCAAAATGCGTCGTAACAAGTTCAAGGATTCTCCGCTAGAGGCGTTTATGGTATTTGTCAGTCACTTTAGCCTGCGTTACCACGAGCATCGATAAAACAGAGGGAGTCGGTAAATGTAACCTCGTAACATGTGGTGGATCGTATCGATTGTTTTGTTACGTTGTTGCCACACGACAATTCTGCCCGTCAGGAGAACGATGGAACAGCTACGGCTGAAGGCGAGATTTCGATTCTTGCGGAACATAGGAAAAGAACGACGCGAGGGAAAGAAATCCGAGAATTAAACAATACGTACTAATGTGTGCAAGGATGAACCTTCTTATTCGTACTTGCAATGATACTTATTTTTTTAATTAATGAAATTACATACGCGATACTTGACATGATATTCTCGAGAAACAAATTGTAAAAATGGCACAATATATATTCCGGGTATTCCACATACGAAAAACATGGAATACTATACAAATCTCTTGTTGGAAATGATATTTATTTATTTTTTATTGACATAATTGACGCAGGTGTTATATACTTACACAAATATTTCATAAAAGAGACACAAAAGGAACACAATTCATCGCATACGCTCTGTCAATCTTTCATTCGTCGCCCAGCGGAGATTGATTTTGTACTAACAACTGATTGCTGTCGCATGCGTACTTAGCGTATCATCTTTGCTGCGTCCGCACCTGTTCCACTACGTACTTTTTTTTTTAAAATTGGACCAATCGACTTGAGTTTTTTGAGAAGCTAGAAAGATTAACTTATTAGATGACATGTTTTCGTTATTTCGTAAAAATTACAATTGTTGGAATAGCGAAGAAAATAGTAAAAGTATTAAGAAGTCCTTTTTTCATTTTTTTTCTGATCTTATAGTGAAAATTTAACAAATACCTCTTATACACTTAATTAAGATACATACACTCTGAAAATTGTAGGGTATAAGTTTGTTCAAATTTCAAATGTTCATTATAGGCTCACATAAAAAAGTTGAAAAAAGTATCTGTTACTATTTTTGTTTCGTTATTCCGACGAATTGCGTGTTTTGTCCAACATTTTGTTACACATTATTACACAACTTATTACAATTGAATATATAATATGTAGGAAGCAAGCGTTAATAGCAGAGTTTGCGAGTACGTTGAACTCAAAACAGCTGACCGGGATTCGCGAACCCTTCTATGCCTGACAGCGTGTACGAATGCGTGTGTGTGTACGTGAGCGTCGGCAGTATTATGGTTATCGAAATGTGTTGATATACTGCGGACGAGCAACGAAACGTCAGCGTCCGCTAAAGCGAATAGCGGGCGTCGAAGTCCGTTGACTCGAACGTGCGAAACAAAGGAAGAACGTTGACCGACGCGTGGATAAAAAGGACGCGTCCGCGGCGCGTAAAGAGAGTCATACGAAAACCACGATACGACGATCACGATTACGATTACGATTACGAGTAGGGATTACGATTACGGCTTACGATTACGGATTTCGGCTACGGTTACGGATCACGATTATTTGTTTATCACGGCAGTGAGTATATGTCCTGTTTCGACTTGTATTGTTTTTATTGTCTTGTTCTCTCTATAATAAACGGATAGATATTCCAACCAACATTCTATCTTACAAATATGTATATAAGAAAGGATGGTAATTTGAAAAAACGAACGATTATTATATTTTTTAAATTTATTGAATATAGTAATTTATATACAATGGAGTGTCGCTGCGCCGGCCACCGCGCCACCCTCCACGCCGTCCTCCGCGCCGGTCACCGCGCCAGCCCCCGCGCTGGCTCCCGCGCTGGCTCCCACGCTGGCCCCGCGCTGGCCACCACGGCGGCCACGAAATAAAAAACTTCTTATTACTTTTTTTATCTGAAACAGTAAAATAAAAATTAGATGTTTTAATTATAGCTGCACATATATATCAGAGGTGAGCGATCACTTACCCACCTGTGATATACATATACAGGGTGTTGCAAAAATATCGAACAAAAATACACTCTATTCGAAATAGGACCATTCCTTTGTACCGGGTGAGAGACCCGAGTTCTCATGAGCAGAGTTGAGCACAGAATTGGGCAAAACTGTTTATCTAATAAACATCTTGGCAAAAATTTTATCGAAGTAGAAATTGTGATAAAAATGATATATTATCGAAAATATTGCGAATGACGTTGACTTGGAAGAAGAAAACACTTTCGGAACCATTATTTTACACTGTACGGTATTATAATATTCACTTTTTGCTAGTGTACAGTACACTGTGTGCTCACTACTTATCTCGGTGAAGCGTTACAGTGATCTGATGGCCAGTGATGCCAGAATCGTGGGACTAAGTACCCCCACTCCTCTTCAACTATGCTCACTGTCGTCTCCCTTGTTGATGTGCGCTGTCCCTTCGGGTTTTTCCGCCGAAATTCGGTACGTCACTCGGCAACGTAAACAACGAGGAGCAACGTAACAAAACCCATGAATTTTTAAATATGCACAAAAGTTTTCTGCGATAACAGAAATCTTACGAGTTGGAACAACATTCATTGTACAAAATTTCCAAACAATTCGAAATGGGAAAAAATGCGAATTTTATGTTTTTTAATTTTAATGAAAACCATTGCTCACCTGTTTATTTAAAAGGTTAGAACGGAAAATCTTTTTAAATTTGAATCAATGCATATAACTTCTAAAAAACATAAAACACAATTCAAAAATCAAGTTATTGGTGGTTGCATTTTTTCTTATTTTTTACGTTTTTTCACCGCTGTGCGCCGTCGGCATACAATGTAAGCACGTAAGGAATCAGGCATAAATAAAAATGTATACCTTTACATTTTTCATTATATTTTATTGAACATGTCATAAATAAATTGAGGAGATTCTTCCGATGAAAATGAGGCCAAATTTGAATGTAATCGAACAATTTTTATTCATATGTAACGTTGCGATAAAAATTATGTTTGTATTAAAAATGGTTCGAATGATGTCGTGTTTGCACTAATTTTCATCGGGAGAATCTCCTCAATTTGTTCGTAACATTTTCATGAAAGTATATTGAAAACTGTAAAAGATTAAATTTTTACTCTCGCGTGACTTCTCGTCTGTTTACATTATCATGCCGTGACTCTCGCGCCGCCAACCAAAACACGACAAAAGGCTCCTCGTGCGTTACGTCTTCGCGACAGTTTTCTTCAATCGTGTAATCGACTACATCCAGTATTCGATTCTTTTGCGCGTTTTGAACTGTGATTTGTGAAGGAAAGTTTGTGTCAAAAGTGAAATGAGTGACACGGAAAATGTGGACACCGAAGAAATCAAAGAAGATGTGGAAGATAATTCTGAAAAAAATCGCTCGAACATAAATGCAAATCGTGGGGTGCAATTAAGGCTATTCAAAAAGCGATATTCAAAGAAAAGAGCATACCGCGAAAAGAGACGGCGCTTAGCCCTTCAGGAAAAGAACGATTCCAAAGAATTTGTACATGACAGTAATGTAATTAGTCGGCCAGAAGAACTTGCTGAAGAACATCTAGAAGAACCGTCAACATCCGATGGACGAAGACACGCCGAAGAAAAGATTATTCACATGCCATCGGACGAAGAAACTGAAACGGCGAGTTCAGGAGAAATGCAAGAAATACAAAATATAAAAGAAGGCACAGATGTAGAAAGTGCAACCAGCGAACGGGAAAACTTCATTATAGAAGAAGTAGTGATGAACTAGCCACAAGAACAATCGTCTTTCTCAAGTGGCTTGAGTGTTGTGGACATGCAGCACATGTTTGCTGAAATGCAGAAAATAGGACACCATGCAATAAATAGAGGACGCTGTGGAATTAGGCACCTAAAAATAACCGGCACGAAACGATCGGGCCTGACGACCACCCTCAGCGTAATGTGCACTATGTGCCAATACAAAGGTGAGATCCACAGTCAACCCGACGAAACTCAAGAAATGAACACCAACCAGAGCGCCGTGGCTGGAACAATTCTCACTGGGGGCAGCTATGCCCAAATGGAAGAATTTCTTGCAGCAATAAACATACCCTGCATGTCGAAGAAACCGTTTAGAAAGCATCACGATCAAATTGTAAATTCGTTAATTGATGCTGCAGAAGAAGAGATGATAGCAGCGGCCGAGGAAGAAAAATGCTTGGCCATTGAAAGAGGCGACATTATTCCCGAATCCGGCATACCCCACATCCCCGTCGTGGCCGACGGAAGCTGGATGAAGAGATCCTACCGCAGTGGAATATACAACTCTGTGTCGGGAGTGGGCGTCATAATTGGATATCACACCAAAAAAGTTTTATTTACCGGCGTGCGAAACAAAATCTGCAGGATT
>NW_015374099.1:14288-14539 GCF_001272555.1 Dufourea novaeangliae | reverse complement strand
CCGAGGACGCGCAGGGCCAAGCGCAGCGCCCTTCCGGGGATGCCGTCCGGCCCCGGGGCCTTGAGACTCGAGCGGCCGGCAGCCCTCCTCCGGATCGTCCGGAAAGAGGGCGCCGACCACACGCTCGAGCACAGGGGGGTCGAGACTCTCGGTGACCGGGGAGGCGGCGGGCGGCACACGTCCAAGGACGATGCGGTACGGCCGCCCCCACGGGTCACCGTCCAGAGTCCGGAGGAGCTCGCTCCAGGCGC
>NW_015374099.1:12032-12450 GCF_001272555.1 Dufourea novaeangliae | reverse complement strand
CTTTTCGGGGTTCGCGGCGCGCGCACCGCCGCGCCCCGGCGCCCTGGAGCCGCGGAAGGCGCCGGCGGAGCCGGCACCGCCGCCGCCGCGGCTTTCGCCCGTTTCCGGCGCGTCCCTCGGCCGACAACCTCCGACCACTTGGTCGTGGTGTCGGTCAACCCAGGGGCGTCCGTGGGCTCCTTGCGCCGCAACGGCGGCGGCGCCGCGGGGGGCGGGAGGAAGATGAGGGAGGGGCCGCCTGCCGCTGAACAGCGGCCGCGGCGTCCCCCCCTCCCGCTCTCGACCTTCATGGTCTTCTTCCTCCCCTTCCCGCCCCTCCTCCTTCTCCTCCTGCCACCGCCCCCGGCTCCCCGGTCCCGCCGGCCACACCGCTGGTACCAGCGGCGGATGGTCCCGTCACGGGTGGGGGGGGAGGCGG
>NW_015374099.1:6744-10892 GCF_001272555.1 Dufourea novaeangliae | reverse complement strand
CCCAGGTACCTGGAGCTGACGCTGGTTGGCTCTTTGGCGGCCGTCAGGCGCTTGAGCCTCACAACCGGGGCCTTTCCCGCCCTGAGGGCGGCCAGTCCCGAGGGACCCGGCAGCGCCTCCGAGGGGGGGTCGCCCTCCTCCTCTCCTCGCCTGTCCTCGCCAGTAACATATAGGACTCCGGCGGCCTGGTGGTCCACCGCCGGTTCCTCACGGTCGTCAGATAACGAAACGGGTGCGGCCCGCTCAACAACCGCACCCGCGCCGGCTCCTGGGGTTCCGAGGGCCCCTGGAGCAGTAGCACCTGTTCCTTTTTTTGTATTGTCCATAATGGTATATACTTTTCCTCACTCTCCTACCACACACACCGTTAGCACCCTTGGCAGCCGAAGCCACCAAGGGTCCCAGGGGGCACCACGTGGAGGTGGTGTGTGTGGATTTGACCAGACCGGGCCCGCCGACTTCGCCGAAGTTCGCCGCAGCAGACGACACCGAAGTGTCGCCTGATTGTAGGTCGAATATCAGCTCCATCGTGGTTTTTGACGCAGGCCGGAGTGTTACGTAGAACACCTACGCACCCCTCGCTGCGAGAACCCAATCCAGTCTCGCCCCCCACACTGTACTCACCAAATTTAACATATATACAACTAGTTGCCCGTGCCATGTTGGACTAATTGTCCTATGGCATGATTAGGCATTGGAGGAATAAAAAGGACATGCAAAGACTCACCCGATGATAGAAGGGCCTACAGTCATTGCTGGTGGAACTTCACAGTAGGATGTCTGTTTTAGTGTTTGACTAAAAACAAAAAGACAAGACAAATTTATTATACTCAATATTATTATTATTGATAAATGTTACATGCTAACTATTTAGTTTATAATATTTATGTATTATGTTGTAGCATAATACATAACTATGCTGTAAGCATGTTTGTTGTTTTATTTAATCCACATCCTGCTTTTATACATATTCAAAAAATCCTTAAAAGTACCAAAATTGCATTAGTTACGCATACTTTGATACAAAACATGATAAACTATATCAGCTTGTATTAATCAAATTTATATCCGAAACTGTATATAAATGCAAATAGAATAATCTCATACGGAAAGACACAAGAAATTGTTTCTTTTAATACGATTTCACGACCGAGATACAGTAAATCATAAACATTTCCAATTTGAATGTCTCGAAGTATTGTCGTTTAAACTTTTTAACATTCAACGAAGCCATTTTTATTGCTTCAACTAAATATATGAATTGAAAAAAGTGCTCGAAAAAATTCTCATTTGAGCTTAACACAAACCACGAAATCACGATTACTTCACTTACGGTTAAAAACAATATAAAAATAAGTAATGAAATGTCACTTTGTTGTTATAATAAATGTTATAATAAATGTTACAATAACTTACCAGAATTCACCAATTTCCCGCCGAATTCCGTTTGAAGGGACTCAACGATACTCAGGACGGTAGTGCGTACTTCCAAGCCGAAACTCTGAAACAGAAAATAAACATGTATTTTAAGTAATTACACAACGTTAAGAATAGTTACGTTACAAATGAACAATTATTGAACTCATGGTGTGTCGCAAAGATTTCAAATTGAGTCAGAAATACGTAAACATTATATTTATTGGTACACAGTGAAACGGAAAAGTAATCGAATTAATTTGGGATTATTTAGTATATATTGAATAAATATTGAAGGACTGTAACGATAGAGAGCTAATGAAGGTACTAGTAATCAATATATATGAATAAAGATGAAAAGTAAATGTCAAACACTCACTTTAGCACGAGCAAACGGCTCCTACGTCTTACTGCGTCATTTCTCCGAGACGAATGACACTTCGGTCACACTCGGCCGGTCTCGAGCAGTTCATTCGGCTATCTTCGGGTGATTGCGAGTAGCTGATTGGTCAGGCAGAGCGGTAGCTTCCCGCCTAATCGACTTGGCGGGAGAAAACATGTGCACCACTGTGTTTAAAAACCGAATGTAACACTTAACAAACTCCTTGAAGAATCTATATAAAAATATAAAAATTTCTACGAATTTCTCGCACAAAACTATACTAGGGTATATTTAAATTAAATAATTTTTAGTTAACAACCACCACGAACATTAACACATAGTCATTGTCTAATAATTTACAATAAAATAAAATGTATTTCACGTGAAATTTCACAAAAGGATCCATATCTTGTAAGTTTCTGTATATCTCGATTTCTATCTGTTATAATTATTAACAATTCGCATTGTAAAAGGGATGATATAATGTTGAACATCTTCCACCGAAGATGTGATTGTTATAAACATTATAATATTAAACTTATTGTGAAATAAGTTAAATGAAATAACTCAAAAGCAATAAGACAAATGTCGATCAAAGAATTCCTACTGTTCTACAAATTTTTAGGAATTCCTTGTTTAAAACGCTATCAAGGCACATTTTCATTAAATAATATTTAGTTAACAATCGTCATAAACATTAAGACATAGTCATTGTTTAATAGTTTGCAATAAAGTCAAATTTATTACATGTAAAAGATCATTACACGGTTCATATCTTGAAAGTTTCTGTATATTTCGATTTATATTTGTTATAAACAATAACAATTTGCATTATAAGACAGCTGACAGAATGTTTAACAATATTCCTCAGAGAGGTAATTGTTATAACAATTACCTTATTAGAAATAATAAATTAATCGAGAAATAATTTTTGGCGCGCTCGAGTTTCCAGTGCACTCCATGTCCGCGCATCAGGTCTGCGCACCAGTGCGCGCAAGTTCACGGTCGCCGCGAGCCCATAAATACGAGCGCACAATGAAAAATCCTCAGTGCACTCGCGTTCGCGCACCTCATCGAGGTCTTCCCAGGACTGCTGACTACTGGTGGACACTGGTCAAGGGGGGTTCAAAGGGTCCTCTCTATTATCCGACCTCGACTCAAAGGTTAGTTTTATTTTAATTTTAATTTTTGGCTTTTTTTATTTATTTTAATTGTTATATTTTAATTTATTATAATTAGGTACTTATGTTTTATTTTGATTTATTTTAATTATATGTGTTTTATTTTGATTTATTATAATTGTGTTTTATTTTAATTTATTTTAATTACTTGTGCTTTATTTTAACTTATTTTAATTAACTGTGTTTTATTTTGATTGACTGCAAACCCATTGTAAAATAATTGTAATGTATACCGCGTACTTATTATTTTTCTCGCGTAGTCCGCTATTTCCGGTCACTCTGCAATGTGCAGGTAATCGGCCGTGTTGCGGGCCATGAAAATCGGATTCCCTAACTAGCTATCCTAATCATGGGTCCATGTCTCGCACCGCGAGGCGGTGTTTGTGCTTGCACGGCCGTCTCGCGGCATGCCTCCGTATCGGGTCCCTCTCTTTGTTATCCGTGCGAAGCCTCCTCGGTTGCCCGGCAGCCGCCTGGAGGCAGTACGTTGGGAGAAATGGGGACCCGTACGGAGGAGCGCGAGATACGACCCCTCTGACAGGGAGTAGCTAGTGACGGGGCCGACCGTAGGGGCTTCACTCACGGTACGCGTCGATTCGAGACACACTTTGCCTCAGAGAGAATCGATGCTCTCCTTCCGAGAGCATCGACTCTCTGAAACATATTCTCCTTCAGAGAATATGCACTCCTTTTGTCTGTAATAATTGCTCGGTATACAGCAAAGTGGGTTAGTTGTAAGTTAAGTTAATTCGATTGTAAGACTAGTATAAGTTCAAGAAAGAAGACGTCGATCATCCGCCGTGGGATCTTCATTTTATTTTCAGGTAGACTCAAGAAAGAAGCCATCCGCCGAAGGATTTCCATATTTGTAGTATAAACGTATTAAGATATCTAAGTTAGTTGTAAGATTATTGTGAAAGGTAGATAAATGGAACTTGTGTTTCCATCTATCTTCCTTGGGTCTCCACTTGCAGCAACCTCCACGTGGTGAGACCTGGTAATCCGTGTTATCCTCGATTTGCATTTTTGTAAAATAATTTTTGTAAAATAATTGTAATTTATACCGAGCAGTTATTACTTTAACTGCCGTTTTTCTCCACTTAGCATCAGAGAGAATCGGTGCTCTCCTTCCGAGAGCATCGACTCTCTGAAACATATTCTCCTTCAGA
>NW_015374099.1:3842-6644 GCF_001272555.1 Dufourea novaeangliae | reverse complement strand
GATTTGCGGCTTTTTAAACTTTTTTGTCTGCCTCAGCTCATCGTTAGCTAAAGAACATTGTCGCTTGACTGTTCCTTCGACTAACTTTGGCCAACAGGAATAAATGGGCTGTTGAGCACCGGGCGAGAGGCCAGCGACTAACGATCGAAATACAATGTAAACAGATAAGGAATGAAACGCATGAATGCAAATTTAATCTTTTATAATTTTCAGTATAGATTCATTAAAGTGTCACGAATGAACTGAGGAGATTCTGTCAGTGGAAATGAGTCCAAATACGACATCATTCGGATTATTTTCAATAATATATCATTTTCATCCGCAACATTACGTATGAGTAACAATTGTCCAATTACACTCGAATTTGGACGCATTTTAATCGGGAGAATTTCTTCAATTCATTCATGACATTTTCATTAAAATATATTGCAAATTGTAAAAGTTTAAATTTTCATTCGTGCGTCATTCCTTATCTCATCTACGTCTGTTTACATTGTATGCCGATGGGTCGGTCGCTGGCCTTGGACGTTCGACGAGAATCGAAATCTCGCCACGAGTCGTAGGCCGTAGCTATTCCATCGTTCTCCTCACGGGTAGAATTGCATGCGGGACATGAGGCAACCGCGTCAGAAACACAATACTTTCCGGCAACACTGTCTTCGCGCAGGAAATACACAAACCCAGCTTGATGGTAACGGGGAACAAAATTTATTTGTGGATACTGCCGCTAGATGTCGTATTATCAAGCCGTCCCAAATATCGAATTTGTGTTTCCGCTGGCGTCCGATTGTTTACATTAGCGCTTCGATCGATTCAGAGTTGGCCCCAAAGGTGTCTCCCCCCTTAAGACTCATTGACCTGTTCTTTTTTGCCATATCTGATTCCGATACCTAAAGATAAATTTCAACATTGATGTATACCCTTTCATTGCATATATGTCTTCTACCTTCTACGTATGACATTAACCCTTCACCTCCATGATCTACTTGTACCATCTACCACTACTTCACCTTGTACCAAACATCACATGACTACATCCGTTTCTATATTCCTGCATGTTATTATCCTATTCCCTACAGATTATCTTTTTCCCTTATAATCAACCATCCAATATCCATTATGTTATTCATAAGTACATTTAATTGTACAATTACTTAAATGTATCAGAAAACTTGAGAGGGGTGGGAAGGGCGTTTGTGATTTGGATGTATGATTTGACGGTTGTTTACACAAGCATTCGCGAGCATGGAAGATTTCATCCTTAAAAAGTTTAAAATTCTATACATTCTCCCTTAAGAACAACGCACGCATCATTTATTATTACCGCCGATCTTCCATACTCTTAGTGCTTGCGTAAACCTATCCTACTTCCCGCCCGTCCTGTTCGATGTACGCGACCGTTCCCTCTCGAACCTCCATTTTCTTTTCCCAATCCTGCCCATCGTTTCCACCCACCTACCATCCGCCATTTTGTTAGAATCGAGCGCCCTGCCCCGGACATTCCCGTTCCACACGTGTCGAACCCTATGATTCTTCGAGAGATATTCGAAACAATCGCCTTCCCTCCACCAACATTGCACGCAATCTCTTAAATTTAAACTTCTTATTAAGTATTCTATACGTTTTCCGTATTACTATTAAATTTGCGTTCGAGTGTACAAATAATTATTATCCGTGCATATTCCAAAGAATATCAAATCTTAGTTTACTCTTATCTATACGTCGTGCAATATCGGAATAACGGTAACAATATACGGCAACGGTATCCTTTGCATACGCGACGTTTGTTCCGAAATCCCCCGCATCGTTGCGCGCGCGAGCATAGAAACTTACTGTGCTCGCGCGCGCAACGACGTTGCCCATGCTGCACGACGCGACCTATCCTTCTCGATTCTCTCGGTTTCCCTTCTTGCTTGTAATACTCCCGGGTTATCGTTAACGTGTGATATACACTTTTTAATTACCTTTGTTGCGTTCTTCTTAGGGAATTTTAAAGCTTCGTGGGAAATATGGCGTGAGCTAGCGCCTATGGGGCGCTTTTAATTGTGATTTTGTATTTAAGTATTCAATTAAATAACAATTTCAATTCAAACTGTTCACAATTCTTTAATTTTAATTTCAACACGTTTTTACACTTATATAAATGAATTTACTTTTACAAATACTCTCTATGTTCGAGAACGCGTCTGGATAGTTGTAATGTCCAGAGATGAATGGCGGAAAAAAAGAAACAAGGAGCGTCATCTCCTTGCTCAATTATAAAAACAAATACAATTTGTTTATTAACAAAATGTCTTAGATACTGACATCCAATCAGGAAATTATTAATTAATTAAAACGACTTCCTATTTGCCAATCCATTCCCTGTCATTTATCAACTGTCCAGTTTGCGAGTGTTTAACATCTTAGCATTGGTTTGCATATTAGGAGAGGGAGATAAAGAGAAATTATTCAAACATAAATAACTTGAAATCTATCCTTTTGGATGAGTAACTACTGATTTCAAATCGTTTCCTACATGTGCCAACTTCACGTTTCTCTCTTCTCCTATTACATTTCTTTCAAACTTCGCGCTTTCAACACTCGCATATCGATAACCCTAAATATCGCTTGAACTTGTTGCGTGGCCGTTTTATAAAGATTTGTAATTGAGAATTTAGGCAGAGTTTGGGTCCCCGTGGAGCGCTGATACGCTCTTCTCGAATTAACTTCAATAAATACTCGATAAATGAAATAAAACTCAGGAACTTGTATTTGAACTTGTTAACAAAATTATAAAATGAACAATAAACTTGAATTAAC
>NW_015374099.1:305-936 GCF_001272555.1 Dufourea novaeangliae | reverse complement strand
GTCATAGTCAGGATTCTAATATTTTCATCTTTAGAAGTCGTTTCCACGGAGGATCGTGATCGTTCCCATAACGACTGTGTCGGCGCCTCAACATTTGTTGGGAAAGATTCAGACAGCTGGCGTTGAGCCGCGGCATTTTGCCGGGAAGGATATATGTCCTGCTCAGCTGCTGACACGACGCCAGTCGCGGGTCCTTTGTTACCGACCTGAAGCTGAGTCCTTAATATGACCTTCCCGTTAGCCAACAGGCCAGGCAGAGCGCAGGCACCCAGGGGAGGCACAGGAACAGGGGCCCCTAACGGTGTCTGAGGATGGGAGTTTGCTGAATCAGCATTCCCGATAACCGATAGACTACCGAGTCGCAGCATGTCCCCAATACCTTGTGAGAGCGATCCTCCACTCACTACATTGTCGTCACAGTTCTTAGTAATATTAGTAGACTGATTATCAGAAAAGAATGGCATTTCCTCATCAGCCGTAAGATATTCGTAACTGTCGGTTGAGCTGTCATCATCAGTTAGTTTATTGTCAAGGTGATCAGACTGTAAAACGACCTCGGATGATCTAGCAAAAACTGTAGCTACTAATTTTTCATTCTTTTCAAATGTTCTGTCTGAATCTGTATCCTCAA
>NW_015374099.1:0-261 GCF_001272555.1 Dufourea novaeangliae | reverse complement strand
GTCAACTTCCTGCAGACGCTTTGAGGGAAAAATGTTTGTATAGTCCGTCTCAGTAAAATCAAGTGTATTTGTTTTGAAACGATTAGATGTAAAAGTCATGACGGAAGAAGAAGGAATTTGTTGAGAATTTACAGGATTGTTCGGAGGATTCCGAGACAACGCATCAGCATTGGAATTTACTTTCCCTGGCTTATATATTATATTATAATCATACTCATCTAATTTAATTCGCCATCTCATGAGACGAGAGGTAGGATCTTT
>NW_015374098.1:50627-51469 GCF_001272555.1 Dufourea novaeangliae | reverse complement strand
TGCAGAAGAAGGCTGAGAAGCAAAAGGAAACGAAGAATGCGAAATATATGCGTAAGCAATTCCGTTCCGAAAAAGATTCGGATTACGGTCCTAATGCTCAAAAGCCAGATATGGCAGAAAATATTTATGAATTTGAGCAGGAAAAACATATGGAAATGCTTCATAATTGGCAAAAAAGAAGAGACGCAATTGAAGAAGAAACCATCGGTCAAGCGAAGAATCCGAGATGGTTAAATTATAAATCAAAACTTTTGACCGCATCGAATTTTGGAAGAGTATGCCGTCGACGAAATGGAACGTTCTGCGCAAATTCTGTCAAATCTTTTGTGTACCCGAAGTTAATTAATGCAACTGCGGTGATATACGGACAAGCGTGTGAACAAATTGCTCGCGAAGAACTGAGCAAACATGCAGGTGTAGAAATTCGCGATTGTGGAATTTTTATTGACGCTTCCATTCCCTTCTTGGGAGCTTCACCGGATGGTGTTATCGATGACGAGGGCATTGTGGAAATTAAATGTCCGAAAACCGCAGAAAATTTATCACCAGAGGAGGCAATCGAGACCGTTCCAACTGTCCGGCGAATATTTCAAGATGCAACGGGTACTGTATTAAATAGAACCCATCTCTATTTCTACCAGGTACAAGGACAACTACACATCACAGGTAGAAAATATTGTATATTTTGTATTTGGACTCGGAAAGGATTGAAATGTATCCGAGTAGATAGAGACGATACCTTTTGGCAAACAGATATGGAGCCAAAGTTAATTGAATTTTATTTAAAATGTATGTTACCGGAATTAATAGATAGTCGGTACAATAGGGGTATGCCCATTCGG
>NW_015374098.1:30290-48167 GCF_001272555.1 Dufourea novaeangliae | reverse complement strand
TCTTTCCCTTTCCCCCCGCGCCGTTCTTTTCCTACGTTCGGCGAGAATCGAAATCTCGCCACGAGCCGTAGGCCGTAGCTATTCCATCGTTCTCCTGTTGGGTAGAATTGCATGCGGGACGTGAGGCAACAGCGTAAGAAAAACGATACTGTCCGGCAACACTGTCTTCGCGTAGGAAATACACAAACCCAGCTTGATGGTAACGGGGAACAAAAGTTATTTGTGGGTACTGCCGCTAGATGTCGCATTATCAAGCCGTCCGAAATATCGATTTTGTCTTTTCGCTGGCGTCCGGTTGTTTACATCGGCGCTTCGATCGATTCGGAGTTGGCCCCAAAGGAGTCTCCCCCCTTAAGGGTGCATACCTTCCGGTAAAAACACTGGAAAAGTGTACGTGATCTTCATGAATTTACAAAAAAACAATGGAACAACATACGGATAAAAATCGTTTTGATACTTATTACTACACATTTAAAGAATAAAGAAATTTTCTATTGTTTGAATTGTATTAATTTTGGCATCAAATTTACAGCACTTTATACTATTGTAGAAATCGGAATTTTTGACGGTGCCATCAGGACTCATGATAGGATCGTCGTGAGGCAAAAAACCAAAATATTCTTAGAATATATCGCAATTGTTATCACCTTACCTGTCCCTAATGCAAAAAAAACAATCCGGCGATCTTCGGCACGTATTTAAACAGAATGTTCCAAAAAAAAACAAATTTTTGTACGCATTTTGACTATAGAAAAAAATGAGTGATCCGAAATTAATATCCATATACGACGCGATAGCAACTTTAATTATGAAGAAAATGTCGCAAGAATTTTTCAAATGGGTCTATAATTAAACATTTTATTGTGGCACCCGTGAAAAAAATCACGTTCTGAGGAAAATGCATTTAAAGCTTTTTCTCATTCTCGTGTTAATCATACGTATATAGAGCTTTGTTAAAGCGTTTTACCTTTAGTCGGCTATTCCTGCACTATACGACAACCCTTCAGATTTAATATTCCACTTCCAACTCGCTTTTTCCTCTTTTTCGAGCAACTCCAGCTTCTTTTGACGCGCCCATGCTACGACGGTTGACTTCCGCGATACGCATTCAATATCTCTTGATAAGACTATTTTCAGCATGCGGCTAATATTAATGCCCAGTAAGTCCATAATTGTTAATAAAGGTTTGCATCCTTCATCAAAGACACATGATATCTGTAATGGAACGAGCTACCACATACACTTATTGAAAGTTTCACCGGAGGGTACCCTCAAGAATACCACGTAGTAATAAATAATTTTTTACTTACAAACAAAATAATTTTGTAACGTAGTAATAAATTATAAACTGACTTGCGTTAGTGTAATGAATACTGAATATGTAAGTACGAAAGTATGTCTTTGTATTTCAGTAAACAAATTTTTACGTTCCTCGTAATAAATTTATCTGTTATATACAAATGAAACATCAGGAAACGATCATTTATAATGTGTAGATCAGCAAGTGTCCGTTTCTGACATACATTATTGTCTTCTCATGATAAACTACGTTCGCTACACGTACGTGGTTTGGTATCCAAAGACAATATCCGAAGTTTTGCTACAAGAAGGTTGGTCGAGATGATATGTGGTACTTTTCTTCTCTTTGAGCGTACATTTAGCGAGTATTCTCTGTTTTTCTATTTCCTCCATCGCCAGCTGTCCCTGATCTATTTTGTCGATATCATTGATGCTCGGCCCATAGTCATTCTGCGTGCTCCTCCCGGTTTCCCCATGTTTCTTTAAAAAATTGCAGATACTGACGCGTCTATCTCTCAACGCAGGTTTTCCGACTGTAAAATTTGGCCGGGCTAGAACGTCCATTCTATCGAAGCAGTAAATACTGCCCGCACGATTTCTCTGCAGGGGTCGACTAGCGAAAACGTCAGTTCTGTCAAAATGACAAACGCTTGCTCCGCGATCTCTTTGCAACGGTCGTGCAAAAGCGTCCATTCTGTCGAATTGACAAATGCTCATCCCGCGATCTCGATTCCATGATTTTTGGGAAGTACTGAGTCCCCTGTCTCGAAAGATAGGCACGATGGTGTCACTTCTGTCCGACTGACAGATAGTTGCCCTTCGATCGCAATGTAGAAGTTTCGTGAACTCGTTGCCTGACTTCAAAGTCTTCGACAAGCTCTGTCCGATGTTCTCTTGCGTGTTTTTTCCCGTATGAAGCAACGATGGAAGATCGAACGCGCTTTTTGTGCGGCGTGTATTTCCTCGGCAGATTGGAAGCAGGGATTTGCCGGAGCCAATAAGAATACCGTCTTGTGTGGAGTGTGTTTGGCCCGAAGGTATGGTATCTTGCTGAACAAAAAAGTGAAAATAACAGTTTAACGCTTGAGTTTATTTAGAAATGATGTATAACAGAGGATTATAAAGAATTTGTTGTGAAACTTTGATGAAACAAAGTGAAACTCGTATATTGTAATATATGTGTTGGCAAGAGGGAGGATCCGAGAGGAAAAAACGGTTACTGTAATGACCGATTTATTATTACACTGATAGATATACAATACAATATATATACAGGGTGTCCCAAAAATGTCCTCCGACCCGGAAATGGGGCACTCGGGGCGTGAATTGGAACAACTTGTTCCTTCGCAACAATGTAATCAGAGCGCGAGTTTGCAGGCCGAGTTCCTGCACTAACGGTGGCTACGCGCTACGCTTGTACTACGAGCTCCAAACAAGTAGGTCAGTATGCATCGCAGGAAACTGCGTATAATAGCAAATAAAAAAGACGTAACAAATACAATCATACTTTTATCATCTGCCGTTTGTTATTTAAAGAGATTAATGAATGGAATGTAAATGTAGGCAAATTATGTGTAACGTAAAAAGACGAATGCATATTTACATGTTTGTAAATTCCTTTTTACGAATTTGTAAATTTCCTTTTCAAATAACGTGTGAATGAAAAGGTAATGTTACAGAGAATGAAGGAGAAGTGATCGTAGTTCGGTATTCGTATAAAAGTTCGTAGTTTAATAACGGGCAACAATGTTACTGATAATGAATAAATTTCTTGAAAAAGCCCGAAGAAAAAGTTAGGTTCAGAAACTTGCAGAATTATCGTCGGAAATAAGCCATAGCTTGCGTTAAATTAAGAAAATAAGAATCAGCAATAAATGGATTAGAACTCACCCTTTCGGAAATTCACCTGCAGTTTGCAAACCTGTGTCACTAGGTCACTGAACCGATCCTGGTCATCGACGGCTGAAACGGTTTATGGCAGGGTATCGCCCAGTTCGCAGGTGATCGCAGGTATACATCACCAGCCGAAGTTAAGCGTTATAACGTCAAGTACGTCCTGATTATTCCATCGAATACGTACTCACTTCACTGCACGACCACTAACACTGATCACCCGACACAATCACTTAATGTATTTTTAATCCAACGTGTTGCTACTACGGTAGGAAAATTCGCGGCCCCGGAAAGTGCCGATTGTTTTCAATTTTTCAGATGTTTTACGTAACCAAACAATTGCACAGCAACACCCGCATATCCGTTATTCTGTACGTACCACCATAACATTGCGTAATACTCCCGTGAACTGAACATCTCTGTCGCCCGATTGCTAACCGACTGACAGAATTTTTCCGAGTGGGCTTCCTCTACCCCCAAGTAGTTTCCCATCGTTACGTTGTGAGTTTCCGAAAGGGTGAATTCTAATCAATGTATTGCTGATTATTATATTTGTAATTTAACGCAAGCTATGGCTTATTTACGACGATAATCCTGCAAGTTTCTGTACCTAACTTTTTCTTTGGGCTTTTCGAAGAAACTTATTCATTATCAGTAACATTGTTGCCTGTTATTAAACTACGAATTTTTGAACGAATACCGAATTACGATCACTTCTCGTTCATTGTCTGTTAAATTACCTTTTCGTTCACACGTTATTTGAAGAGGAAATTTACTAATTCGTAAAAAAGAATTTACAAAAAAGTAAAGGTGCATTCGTCTTATTACGTTACACATAATTTGCCTACATTTACGTTTCAATCATTAATCGCATTAAATAACAAACGGCAGATGATGAAACTTGTTTGGAGCTTCGTAGTACAAGCGTAGCGCGTAGCCACCGCTAATGTGGGAACTCGGCTGGGAAACTCGCGCTCTGATTGGTCGCGGTTTTTCGTTAATATTTCTGTAACGGAGCCTCAGATTACATTGTTGAAAAGGAAAAAGTTGTTGTAATTTACCCCCCGAGTACCGGATTACGGGATCGGAGGACATTTTTGAGACACCCTGTATACAGGGTGTTAGACAACTAGTGGGACAAAATTTAACAGGTGATTCTTTGAGGCAAAATAAGACGAAAATCAAGAATAACGAAATTGCGATAAATGCATCGTTTGTTAGTTATAAGCGTTTAAAAATTGACCCAAATCATGGCAATCCGCGCGCACGGAGGGTCAGCGGATCACGGCTCGTCAGGGGCCTACAGTTATTTTAAAGACTCAACGACGTGCAGGAAAAGTCGGTAGAACAGCTGTTTACTTACCCCGTAGAAGATGTCGATGACTTGTGCCCGCGGTATTTGAGGCGAATCCACCTGTCCCGCATTAACTCTGATTACTCGATAAAATTCGCAAGAAATGTAAATATCTTCTTACGAATACTACCGAGTAGAGAGGGTTAATGCCCCCTCTAGTTGTCACTTATCACAATTGTCCTGTCCACGAGTATCCATGAAATTAATCTGCACACGCACGCACACCACAGAAGTCCGCGAAAAGTGTCCACACAGATTGAGCCATTGTCCCGTCCGCGAAAAGTGTGCACGCACTGCGCGATTAAGTAGCCCCACGAGCTGTTCCTCCGTTGGGTTTAACACTCTATCGGTTACACAAAACTAACACTCAAAATAATTAATTTTAAACTATTTAACACTAACTTTTATACTAATTTTTAACCCGCTATAATTAATAAAACCTACTATAATAAAAAAATCTACAATACTTATTAAACCCTACAATAATTAATGAAACATACAATAATTAATTCGCACTATTTATAACGACGACATACGCGACACTACTAAATAATCACTACGTGATCGCTAAATAAACTAAAACTTAGTTTTGCGAACATGAAATCTATTTGCTCGTAGAATGCAAAGGTCACCGTTAGGAAAGGACGACTGATATTGTTGAACTGATCCTCTCTCGTTAGGATCGATGTGGCATAATAGGTCGATCCCCACTCTTTCATGGTCAATACTTTTTGGAAAGGAAAAACTGCATGGAAAATGGCCACTTGGCCACGATGCTGAGGGTGTGCGAGTCTGGACATTATAAAACTGTCTCTTGTCTTCTGCAGGACGACCACCCGCGGATATCCTGTAACGTCTTACTGGCATCGACGAAGACCTTGCCTATTGTGTTTTCTGGTGTCCCCCTTGACATTAACTTGTAAAAAGAACTTTCAATGTCAAATGCCAACTCTATGTTAGAAACGATTCATATTACTCCGAATGTACGTATTTAACAATTTTATTTATTTTATTTTATGTAGTTTCTTCATGCATCGTAATGAATGTGCGGCAAATTTCATCTTACTTTCATTCTAATATCATTATACGTTTTCTATGATCCATGTTAATTGCATATTATTTTTTTACGGAAACAAGAATCTCAAACACTTGGAGTAAGATCGAAGTGGTAATAAAATGTGCAGTGCACATAAAACATACAGTGAGTCCATATTCAATATTTCAGGAATAAACAGCGGCGTGCTCCGTTTGAGGTAGCAAGCTGCCTTCATCGGTCGACCGTAAGCGGCTGGTGTCATTCATACCTGAATGACTTTACATTTAGGGGGTGACTGTGTGGACGAGCTTGTCCTCCGTCGCGGGGTGCCGAACGATGTTTTTAAACGAGTGTATGCGTTAATTGGTTATCGTTCGAAGCTTCGCAGGATAGGATAATATCTTTATTCGTGAAATATTGAATATTGACTTACTGTATGTTTTATGTACATTGCATATTTTATTACCACTTCGATCTTACTCCAAGTGAACACATACATTCGGTGTAATATGAACCATTTGTAACATGGAGTTGGAATTCGAGGTTGAAAGTTCTTTTTACAAGTTAATGTCAAGTGGGATGGCCGAAAACACAATAAGCAAGGTCTTCGTCGATGGCAGTAAGACGTTACAGGCAATCCGCGGGTGGTCGTCCTGCAGAAGACAAGAGACAGTTTTATAATGTCCAGACTCGCACACCCTCGACATCCTGGCCAAGTGGCCTCGAGGCCCCGAGTGGTGTATGAGAAAAAAATACAGATGTTGCTCTAAGAATATACGGAAGGAAACGCGACCTCCAAGACACTTTCCCATGTATTTTTTCCGTCCCAAAAAGTATTGACCATGATGAAAGAGTGGGGATCGACCTATTACGCCACATGGATCCTAACGAGGGAGGATCAGTTCAACAGTATCAGTCGTCCTTTCCGAACGGTGCCCTTTGCATTCTACGAGCAAATAGAGTTCACGTTCGGAAAACTAAGTTTTAGTTTATTTAGCGATTGCGTAGTGATTTTTTAGTAGTGTCGCGTATGTCGTCGTTAGAAATAGTGCGAATTAATTATTGTATGTTTCATTAATTGTTGTAGGGTTTAATAAGTATTGTAGATTTTTTTACTATTGTAGGTTTTATTAATTATAGCGTGTTAAAAATTAGTATAAAATTAGTATAAAATTAAACCCAACGGAGGAACAGCTCGCGGGTCTACTTAATCGCGTTAGTGTATGAACATTTTTCGCGGTCGAGACAATCGCGCAGTGTCTATGGACATTTTTCGCGGACGGGACAATGGCTCAGTGTGTGTGGACACTTGTCGCGGACATCTGTGGTGTACGTGCGTGTGCCGATTAATTTTATGGATACTCGTGGACAGGACAATTGTGATACGTGACAACTAGAGGGGGCATTAACCCTCTCTATTCGATAATATTCGTAAGAAGATATTTACATTTCTTGCGAATTGTATCGAGTAAATAGAGTTAATGCGATACACGTGGATTCGACTCAAATACCGCGGGCACAATTTATCGACATTTTCTACGGGGTAAATAAACAGCTGTTCTACCAACTTTTCCTCCACGTCGTTGAGTCTTTAAAATGACTGTACGCCCCTGACGAGCCGTGATCCGTCGACACTCCGTGCGCGCGGATTGCCATGATTTGGGTCAATTTTTAAACGCTTATAACTAACAATTTCGTTATTCTTGATCTTCGTCTTATTTTGCCTCAAAGAATCACCCGTTAAATTTTTTCCCACTAGTTGTCGAACACGCTGTATACAGGGTGAGGCACTAACTATTGCCACCTAGAATAACTCCGAAAGTATAATAGTAGTAGAAAAGTTTTCGAAACAAAAGTTGCATGAGACAACGGGGTCTGTTATACGACGTTAGTTTTTTGTTGCTAGGTGGAGTCGCTTCAGAGATTTGAAGGTCAACTTTGTTTTTCTAGTTAGAATGCTATGTTTTAGTACTTATTTTCTGATAGCGGCTATCGAGACGAATTTAATGATGTTCAACATTAAGGTCGTTGATGGTCAACGAAGGTCATTTAAGGCATAAAGGTGAAATGAACTTACATTTACAGAAGGTGTTCAAAGTCATTACCATTGGTATCAATGCAATGCTGCAATCTCCTTATCACGGATTGAATACTACTTCTTATCACTTCGGCACTTATCGAATCACATGCTCTTACAATTCTCTCTCGTATATTGTGCAAATACAGTAAATATTTACTAAATACGGCGTATTTATCAAACCCGACAACGTAAATACTTTTCGGACGATATCGCAGGAGAACAATAACAGCGGTGTACGAAGAACGCAACAAGTAATAAGAGCGGTAAGACTAGTATCATCGAATCAAGCAAATGTAAATGATTTATTCTTTGGGAGAACAAACCGATATGCTTCTCATTTACGGAGAATGCCAGCAAAATTCAGTGAGAGCTAGAGACTTATACGCTGAAAGATATCCTCAACGTTCTCACCCTACACGCCGTACATTTAAATATTTGTACGATAAATTGAGAACAACTGGATCCTTAACCCATCTGAAAAATAGCCGGCAAATGCAAGTAACTAACGAAGAAACGGAAATTGGTATTCTTGCCACTGTGGTTCGAGATCCTTGTGTTAGTTCGCGTCAAATCACAAGGGAATCTGGCGTAAGCCATAGAAGTGTTATTCGTGTTCTGCGTCGCTATAAATATCATCCTTACCGTATCAGTCTTCACCAAGAATTAACTGGTACGGATTTCATGAATCGCATTGAATTCTGCCGATGGGCTCAACTCCAGATTCCGAGAAATAACTCATGTATTAATTGGATTTTATTTACTGATGAGGCAACATTCACGAATCATGGTAATATTAATTTGCATAACATGCATTTTTGGTCAACTGAAAATCCACGTTGGCTGCGGCAAGTTGCACACCAAAAAGCGTGGTCGGTGAATGTATGGTGTGGGATTATTGAGGACAGAATTAGCGGCCCCTATTTCATCGAAGGAAATCTTAATGGTAGGAAGTACACCACATTCCTTCAAGAAACATTAGGTCCGTTATTCGAAGAAATACCATTAGAAACAAGGAACAGAATGTGGTATCAACACGATGGGTGTCCGGCACATTTTTCGCTGGTGGCTAGAAATGAGTTGCAAAGAAGATTTCCAAATCGTTGGATTGGACCCGGAGGAGCTGTACCGTGGCCGGCTCGTTCGCCAGACTTGGCGCCTCTGGATTTTTTCTTGTGGGGATTCTTGAAAAACATTGTTTATAAAGAAGTTCCAACTACGCCTGTTGATATGCGAGAGAGAATTGTTAGGGCATGTGATTCGATAAGTGCCGAAGTGAAAAGAAATAGTACTCAATCCGTGATAAGGAGATTGCAGCAATGGTAATCACTTTGAACACCTTCTGTAAATGTAAGTTCATTTCACCTGTTTGCCTTAAATGACCTTCGTTGACCTTCGAAGACCTTAATGTTGCACATCATTGGATGCGTCTCGATAGCCGCTATCAGAAAATAAATACCAAAACATAGCACTCTCTCTAGGAAAACAAAGTTGACCTTCTAAAAACTAATGTCGTATAACAGCTCCCGTTGTCCCATGCAACTTTTGTTTCGAAAACTTTTCTACTACTATCATACTTTCGGAGTTATTCTAGGTGGCAATAGTTAGTGCATCACCCTATAAACACAGGGTGTATATAAAAACTTGAAGTGGCCCTCCCTTCCCCTTTAAGGGGGGGCGGGGGTACCTTTTAATTTTAAATGGAACCTCCTATAAAACGTTACATATTTAGATTCTACAGGAAAAAACAAGTAAATTTTGTCTGAAACATTTTTTTGTGAGATATTTCCATGATGAGATATAACAGTTTGAAGTTTCGACTTGTAGGTACTTACTTGAAGCGCTCGGAAATTGCGTTATTGAATTATACGCGCTTGAGTCCTTTGCTTATTCGTGAAGAAATAAAATGTTCTTTAAATTAAATGTTCAAAATGTCCACCACGGGCTTGTAAACATTTATTTACTCGAAACATCAAAGTTGTTCTAACATTTGTTAACATTTCGGCAGTCACTGAAGTACAAGCGTCACGTATTCTTTGTTTCATATTCTCTTTTGTCGTCGGCGGTCAAACATAACTTTGTCCTTTACATATCCCCATAAAAAAAAGTCTAATGGTGTTAGATCCGGGGATCGAGGAGGCCATTGATGAGGTCCCCCACGACCTACTCATCTGTTGCCAAATTTTTGATTCAAAAATTGTCTGATGATGATTGCAAAATGTGGACGAGCGCCGTCTTGTTGGAACCACATTTTTCTTCTAATGTGTAGTGGCACATCTTCCAAAAGCGCAGGCAAATAATTTTTTAATAAATCACAATAACTTTCAGATTTTACAGTTTCTTAAAAAAAATAAGGTCCAATCTCAAAATCTCCTATTATGCCACACCAAACATTTAAAGACCATCGATTTTGAAAGGGAACAGGTCGCATCCAATGTGGGTTTCCAACAGCCCAATATTGCAGATTATTTTTATTTACATGTCCTGAATTTATAAAAGTAGCCTCATCGGAAAAAAGTATTTTGCACAAAAAGTAATTTTCCATAATACCCTGCAGTCACTCACAAAATGTTACGCAGTGATCGTAGTCTGCCATCGAAAGCTCTTGTGTTAAAATCAAGTGATATGGATGGTATTTTTGCTGTTTCAAAATTCGTTGAATTGAAGAACGACTGATATGTGATGTTTGTGCAAGTTTACGTTGTCTAATTTTAGGATTTAATGTAATTACAGCAAGAATATTGACAGTATTATTTTCATTAGTGACAGGTTTAGGTTTATTGCGAGATTTTGTACACAATCCACCGTGCTCACGAAGCCGCTTTTCTAAATTACATAATGTTACATGAGATTTTTCCATCCCATAACGTTCAAAAAACATCATTGCTGCAGGCCGATAATTTTTTCGGTATTCACCTGAAACTAATTACATATTCACTTCTGTATCAAAAATAGTCATAATCGCAATGTTACTGCTTGAATAACAGCTCTAAACTGAGAATGTTTTCATGGATAATTGAGTCAAACTCAAGAATTGTAAATATTATTGTTTTCGTTTCTTCACGAGTAAGCAAAGGACTCAAGCGCGTATAATTCAGTAACGCAATTTCCGAGCGCTTCAAATAAGTACCTACAAGTCGAAACTTCAAACTGTTATATCTCATCATGGAAATATCTGACAAAAAAATGTTTCAGACAAAATTTACTTGTTTTTTCCTGTAGAATCTAAATATGTAACGTTTTATAGGAGGTTCCATTTAAAATTATAAACATACCCCCCCCCCTTAAAGGGGAAGGGGTAGTCACTTTACGTTTATGTAGTTAGAAAGGCCCTTCAGATTCATGCAATTTAAGACCAAGAACTTTAAAATCGATGGCATAGTTTTCGAGATATTGAGCTGTTAAAAGTTATGTAGGCCACCCTGTATATAAACAATGTAGTTTTATCTTATCATCTCTTAGCAATATAAAAAATTGATCACAAGTAAAAATATCCATTTATCGAGAAATAGGACCACCGTGAACGGATTGCCTTGAAACATATCCCACCAGATGGTAAAGCTGATAACAGACGGTGTAGTTATCTGAAATACAAAGTGTAGCGGCCATCAGCACGTACAAAGAAAGAACATTTGGCGTGCAAATGGTTGGCGCGTTTTATGATACCCGCGCCAGCAGAGCTATTTTTGAGAAAACCGTTTTCTTTCCGCTTTCATTTGCAGTTTTTATACGACACACACTTTTGCCTTTAGAAACTTTCGTTAGGGACCTCAATAGCTATGCGGGTGTCATATCCCTCGAGTTTCCGAAGGGTTGCGAAGCGGGGCCAGATGACCGGCGATCGGCCACGTCACGCGCCTTGGGGACTTAGAGGAAATTCCGCTGTATTGCCAAACCTCCGCCATGGGTCTCACTCGCGACAAGTCATACCCCTGTTCCCAAGGCAGCGCGCTAACGGCGCAAGGAATAGGTGGCCTGATTGGACTGTTAGGAAGCGCCTGATTGGTTAATGCCTACGCGCTACGTTAACCAATTAGGATAACTTCCGGTTTTTGCGAGCTTCCCGATAAGGCGAAGCGTTGGGAGTTCACTTTTTCCGACAACGACAAGAGTCGCTCGTGTTTGAATCTTGTCCGTACAGACTACAAATAAAGACTTATCTGAATTACTGTATCGATTATGTATACACAGCATAGTATCCTTCAAAAGTGTAAAAGTATTCTTAAGCTATCGTCTAAACCAGGATAATAACAAAATATTGTTCGATTTTAGTAGAAAAAAGTAATGGTTTTGTTAACCGTAAAAACTTCAGTTAAGTCAACTTTCAGAATATGTATATAGTTGATTAATCTGGGAACAGTGATGTGGATCGAAATAAAAAACACATCATCTACTGCAGAAATCCGAGATTACTTTTTGGCCAACCCAATAGAATCTCCTATTACAGTATACCTCAGTTTTATTAACACCCTGCCCATACAGGGTTATCAGGGTCCACTTAGTTACTGGTGTCAGAACATTTAAGGGATGATTTTACATGCCAAAGAAGGCAAAAATCAGGAATGACAAAATTGTGTCGAAGGCTCAGTTTTGAAGTTATTAAAAATTAAAACTTAGGGTCAGAGTTGTCTGAAACCAAGCAATCTGCCACCACCTTTACCTCTTTGCCAAAAATCTGATATGTAGTACCTTCAGCTTATTGTTAGACAATCATCTTATAACACTTCATAAAGAAGCACATCCGAGTCGTTTTGCAACATTAAACCTGGCTACCCATTCAAATCCCCAAGGGCAGAGCACAGCAAATACACTGATGAAATAAACACTATATAAACTAACTAAAACTAAACTCACTATAATAAATGAAATTAACACTATAAACAAGTCAGATGGTCTTATTCGAGGACTTCCATGAATATCTAACAAAGGGCTGTCAACGTTGTATTTTGAGATGGATTGGCAATCGAAGTTACATCAAGGTACTTCTCGGCCAAGACTGTCCATCCGTGTATCGATCCCCATCTTGCCGAAACACTGTTTCCCTTTGGGGATAGTTATACAGGGAAGGTACCCTAGGATCAAGTGTAATTTCCTTGCTACAATCCTCGTATTCGCAAACGTTGGCGATAACACCGAAGAACAAGATGTCTGTACTGTGTCATATCTCTCGCTGTTTTCTGCCATTCGACCATTATGTTTTCACTTGTCTTTAAAACGTCTTTACTAACAAAGACCTTATCTGCTGTACTATTTCTGCTCGATTGTTGCACATTTTTAATACCTTCCTGCCCCTGCGTGGATTCGTCCAATATTTCTTGGTAACAGTCGTCGACATGAACAAATTACTTAGATGGCGCAAAATAGTCCTCGAAAAAGAGGGCTGCATTTTTTAGTAGTATTAATTTAATTTATTACAGTAAGTTTTACATTAGTTTAAGGTTTTGTGTATAAGTTGACTTAGTGTTTATCCTATATATGTTCGTGCTGTAATTCACCCTTGGCGTTTTATCGTGTAACCTAGGTTTACTATTGCGTAACAATCTGTGTGTGCATCTTTATGAAATATTACAAGAAGGTAGTCCAGGCTTGTGTGCAGGTGTTACATATCATATCTTTAGCTACAAGGTAAAGGTGATGTTTCTTCAGGAAACGCACAGTTGTCCTGAATAAAAAATCAGCAACTCATGTGGTCAAAAACAAATTTCTTCTATTTTCCAAAACATTCCCATCAACTTATTCTTGAACTTATAAGAGATTGTCTGTGCATAAGTTTGAAAGTATAACCGAGGCATGTGTTTGATAAGTTTAATCTTAAAAACAAATGTTTGAAAGTTTTGTTATTGTTGCCATGTGTTTGAAGCTTTGAGTTTACACTGAACATTTATTTACTAATTGTAAGTGTCTAGAGTTTGTGATATAAAATATGGAAGATTCACCTTAACAATGTAAGTTTTCTTCTTTTTCTAAGTGGAGATATTGGTCAAACTGCAGAAAAGCTGCCTATGTTGTATTTGATATGTTGTAAAACTCGACATTTTGAACAACTCTTTTCTATACATGTAACGGGGGGAGTTACTTAGTTTCCGAGATATTCGCGAAAAACTGCCAGTACTAGCACATTGAATTCTGCCTATAGTTGTGTTTATTTGATTGCAACAGCGTAATGATTCATTCTTAGCAGAATTATTAACGTGAATGGACGTTTAATTTCATAAAATTGCGAATCGATTAGTATAATGCTTCATAGTTGGTTAGGGACAGATCAAGAAAAGAAGTAAGTCAGAGTTGGTTAGTGACAGTTATTTTTTTCTTGAACTGTGTCTAATCACCTCTGAAGCATTATACTAATCGAGTTGCAATTCTATGAAACTAAACGTCCGTTCACGTTAATACCTCTGCGAAATAAGAATGAATCGTTATTCTGTATCAGTCAAATAAACGAAAGCTAGGGTTATGCTAAACGAAGCTATGGTCTGTTTTTCGAAAGATGATGCCTGGGAGGTTGGCCTGCCTCGGCGCGTGGCCTGGCGGGGATCCAAGGTGAGCTAAGTATTTCGTGCGACGTTGTGACGGTCTCATTGCCACTGTGTGTCTCTTTCCAACCTCCAGCACTTCGGTACGAGAGCCTCTCGCTCAGACGCTCGGTTAACCAACTTCCTTCTTTACCCTGCAGTTTCCACGTGTAGCGTTTAATAACCTACGTATTAATTTAATCGCCTTTTAATATGTTGCTCAATATTTGGGTACAATACATCCTTTCAAAAGAAATAAACTTTTTCTTATTCATGTATTTTAACTTTTGACGTGTGAAAACGTTCTGCGTGTCGTCAACATTCTCCGCCATTTCCAGACAATGGATGATTGACGACCACGTGCCGAACGCAGTCCCTATTCCTTGAGCGAGGAATCACGTCGACGGTCGCACGTCATTGGCTAAGACGCGAAGAGTGAGAGAGACACAAGTGCCGTAGGTGTCTCGCGATCGCGGCAACACCGCGAAAACTCGGGCTTACCTCCCAGGCATCATCTTTCGAAAAACAGACCATAATTCAATGCACTAGTACCGGCATTTTGTCGCGAACATCTCGGAAACTAAGCAACTCCCCCCGTTATATGTATGGAAAAAAGTTGTTCAAAATGTCGAGTTTTGCAACATATCCACAAATCATCTAAATCGGAGGGTAGGTAGCTTTTCTACAGTTTCACCGAGATATTATTGTAATAAACGCAGTTTAAAAATCTATAAGGTATATGTATTTTATAAGAAATTCATAACTTTATTGGTTCTCCTTAGTTCCTAGTCATTTTAACAAGCATAGAGCTCTCAAATTTTGATTCTGGACCACAGTGCTATGCTAATACCGGCTCTATTGTGCCCTTCGCTTACCGCTTATACGCAGATTGCCTGATTTCAGGCGTTCCTGGTCTTAATTTTTAACTGTCATTAACTGAAAATAAAGTCTCGAATGCAATTTTATCATTCTCGATTTTTTTATATTTTGCTATATAAAACCATTCCTTAAAGTTTCTGACACCACTATCCGAACACCTTCTATGCAGCCACAGCAAGCTCTTGTTACGAGGAATTGAATGCAGCCAGTTTTAGTCCGTTAATCTGGTTAGAAGTATCTACTTATATAGGATTTCGTAACATCTTTTGGAAGTCGATTACTAGGCAATGTCATCGATGGTTTGTATTGATCGACACTAGCAGCAGCTCAGTGCTGTTATCATTAATCATTAACTGATGACCGAGTTGCTACCTCTATCGTAAACTGCCAAAAACAAACATACGCCTTCTGTAACGTACACGGTGATTAATAAAAACTGCCACTTGAAATAACTATTTATTGATTTCAGAAAAAAATATTTTATATTAAATGCATTGGATTGGACGGGGCCTGTTGAACAAAAACATTTTATTTTCTTCATGTCTTATATTAAATTACAAGAAATCGAAACGAAAAGAAACAAGGACGTGGTGGCAGTCCTAAGGCCGCCACATCATCCCCCTGCCAGTGATTGACATAATCATGAAACTTGCAATCTAGCAGGAAATCGGACCCGCCTGCCGGAGCGAGCCGTTCGCTGAGCTCGTACTGGCGTATCTAATGGCTGCTGACGATCCTCCTCCGTCATGGGATGCTGTGCTGTAAGGTTGCTGTCGTCTGAGACCGTATAGGCTGGCTTCAACCTATCAATGGTCACCGTTACCCGTTTCCCCCTGATATCGAGGGCAAAAGTTTTTGGACCACGAGAAAGAACCTTGAATGGTCCATCGTAGGGTTGCTGTAGAATTCCTTTCGTAACATCGTTGCGAAGGAAAACCTGCTCCGCCTCAGCCAGATCCTTGAATATGAAGGTTCGCTTCGACCCACGACGAGTCCCGCTAACTGGAGACATGGATTGAAAATGTCGTCGCAGACCGACAACGAAATTTGAAACATCATCGGCGGCCTCGCTTGGTCGTGGAGACAGAAAATCGCCTGGGAGACGAAGTGTCTCGCCGTAAACTAGTTCGGCTGCTGTCGACTTCAAATCTTCTCGCCATGCTGAGCGAATGCCCAGCAACACCGTGAGAAGAATTTCAGTCCATCTTGAATTTTCATGTCAACGGATTGCTGCCTTGAGCTAACGGTGGAAACGCTCCACCATACCATTTGCCGCAGGATGGTAGGCCGTCGTCCTCGGGTGCGTAATACCTGCCAACTGAATCAAGTGTCTGGACAAGTGAGACTCAAATTGCCTACCTTGGTCCGTAGTGGCACGCAATGGTGTCCTGAAATGCACCAACCACCCCTCATAAAACGTTCTGGCTACCGTGGACGTCTCCTGATCCTTCAGAGGAACGGCTTCTGGCCAGCGGGCGAATCGGTCGACACAGGTCAGGCAGTACCTGTAGCCTTCCGAGACAGGTAGAACAACAATGCCGATATGGACGTGCTCGAACCGTCCTGTTGGTGGCGTAAACTGACCTACAGGTGTTTGCACGTATCTGCAGATTTTCGACCGCTGACATTGCAGGCACGCCCGGGCCCATTTTCGACAATCCGACCTCAGCGACGGCCAGACATAACGTTGTCCCACAAGTTTAGCCATTGCATTAATGCCAAGATGTGATCGATGATGCAAGCTGTCGAATGCAACCTGTCGAAACGGTGTAGTCACGAAGGGTCGTGCGATGACCATAGACACGTCGCAGAATACTTGTGCATCGGATCCTGGTAATGACATTTTCTCAAGTCGTAAGGAACCATCCTCGTGTTACGTCCCGCGTTGCGGTCGTTACTTTATTTATAATTTCGGGTCCTGGCTCTTTTAAGGTGCTAAAGCACGCCCTGTCTAAACTTATCGGTGAAGTACGCGGTTTGGATTTCGAACAGGAGAAATAGGAAATCACTCTCGTTTATAACAATAATAAGATATATTCTAACAATCAAAATAAAAATGAAAGATACAAATAAGTCTTAACATACCAATGGTGATGAAGATGAATGATACGCTCGTCTCGGTTTCAGTCGGTTCGATCGGGATTACGGGTCCTTAAAAGGGCGAGTGGGCAGCGAGCGCAGACCTTCGGCTGCTCAACCGGGGGTCTGCGAGCACGTGCGTGCGGTGGCAGGGAGAGTCCATACCGGACCTCTCGTGGGCAACGCCCGCCGCCGCACGTATCGTGTCGGGGTGGAGGGTGGCGGAGGAGGTGGTCACATTAAGTGACCACCTATACATCATGTGTGATGTCTCCGCGACGCCTCGGGATCACCCCGTTTGCTGTTCGTATGCGCTCCGCCCGCCGCGCTGTGCGCTCAAGCGCCTAGACGAGGACGCGCTGACGGCTGCGTCCCTCGCCGTGTCCTGGCCGGAAGTTCCGGCCGGACAGGTCGCGAACGTCGACAGGGAGGCCGAATGGCTCCGGGAAGCATCGTCCACTGCGTGTGACGCAGCAATGCCCCGGGCCAGGAAGCCCCCCCGGCGGGCCTCGTATTGGTGGAGCGACGCCATTGCTGCGTTGCACCAGGGCCCGCCGGAGACGGAATCGCGACCTGGCGAGGGAACACAAGTTCTCCGGAGTCTACCGACGAGCAACCGTAGAACTCCAGAGAGCCGCCAGGTAGGCCAAATCCCGTGCCTGGAGCGAGCTCCTGGAGACACTGGACCGTGACCCGTGGGGCCGGCCATACCGCATCGTCCTTGGACGTATGCGGCCGGCTGGGCCCC
>NW_015374098.1:24017-29986 GCF_001272555.1 Dufourea novaeangliae | reverse complement strand
CGAGTGCTCGCTTCCCGCCTCTCGAGGAGCATGGCTGGAGGTGGTCTGGCAGACTGCCAGTACGGTTTCCGCGAGGGACGGTCGACGCTCGATGCGATCGACCACGTCCGTTCCATCGCGGGCCGGGTAGTTTCCAGCGGTGGTGTTGCGCTGGCGATATCTTTGAATATCGCCAATGCGTTTAACACCATCCGCTGGAACACGATCCAGGAGGCACTCTGTGAACACGGAGTACCTCAGTATCTCCGGGTCGTGCTGTCGGACTACCTGGCCGATACGCGTATCGAGTACCCAGGCCAAGGGGGCTCGATCCAGAGACGGAGAGTCAACCGAGACGTGCCCCAGGGGTCCGTACTGGGACCGCAGTTATGGAACCTGGGGTACGACTCGTTTCTGCGCGGGCCCCTCCCGCCCGGTGTGAGTGTCGTCTGCTATGCAGACGACACTCTGATCATCGCGGTCGGGAGGGAATGGATGAGGACCATCCGGTTGGCAGAGGTGGGGGTGGCACTCGTTGTCGCCCGGATCCAGGCACTGGGGTTGCACATCTCGCCGCAAAAGAGAGAGGCGGTCATGTTCCATGGCCTGCCTCTGTCGCGGCGAGCCCCTAGTGCCTGGGTCCGAGTAGGAGACGCTTGCGTCCAGATCGGGGACCGGATGAAATATCTGGGCCTCATTCTGGACAGCCGATGGCGCTTCGAAGTTAACTTCGACCGCCTGGCCCCCCGGATTCAGGGCGTGGCGACCCTCCTGGGTCGTCTTATGTCCAATCTCGGGGGACCAGATGAGAAGGTACGCCGCCTATACATGGGGGTGGTGCGGGCCATGCCCCTGTACGGTCATCCCGTATGGGCCCACGACCTGGTGGCCGGCCGGCGCTGCCGGCTGCTATTGCGGCGCGTGCAGCGCCGTATAGCCATCCGGGTCGTGAGGGGCTACCGCACCTTCTCGCATGAGGCGGCGGTCGTCCTGGCTGGGTCTGTTCCCTTCGATTTCCAGGCGGAGGCTGACGCCGATGTATATCGGCGTCTCCAGAGCCTCCGCTGGAATGGGACGGACCCGCCGGACGACGAGGTCGAACGAATGATGCGCCAGGCTCGACGGTTCGCTCGCGAGCAGTGGCGGCGCCAGCTGGTTGACAGCGGTGCCGCCCGGCAGCGAGCCGTCTGCGCGGTCCTGCCCGTTTTGGACGGGTGGCTGGACCGCCGGCACGGCAAGGTTTCCTACCAGCTCACACAGGTGCTCACCGGACACGGTTGTTTCGGTGAGTACCTGTGTAGGATAGGTGCCGAGGCGACAAGCGAGTGCCACCAGTGCTGCGCGGAGGTAGACTCCGCGCAGCACGCGTTGGAAGGGTGCCCGGCCTTTGCTAGGGAAAGGCGGGCACTCCGGTTGGAGGTGGGACCCGACCTCTCGCTCCCGGCCGTGGTCACAGCCATGGTCGGGAGCGAGAGGTCCTGGAAAGCAGTGTCAAGAGGAAGCGGTGAAAGAAGGAGAGCGAGCCGGAGCCGTGGACGTGGTCGGGGAACCCGCACGGCCGGCTCTGCCGACGTCGCGGGGGGCAGGTCCCTCCGTAGGCGTCCCGCCTCGCTCTCCTCGCAGGCTGGGCCTGCGGGGGTGGTGCGGGCGCGTGCGCGGACATGGGGAGCTGGGGCTTAGGCCTTGATAGCTCCTCGCTCCGCGCACGCGCCCGGGCAGGCTGGACCTGTCAGGGCTTAGGCGGGCGCGTGTGTGCGGAGACGTGGGGAGCCGGGGCTTATGCCTTGGTAGCTCCCCGCTCCGCACACACGTTCGCCTGCCGGGGCCGCTGATGTAGTTGGGGTGGGCTATCCAACTGCATCCAAACCGGCCCGGGGTGGGGCCGGTGTCAGGGTGCAGTCCTCTGGCACCGGCGGAGTGGAGAAGGGGGGTGACCTGGGTATAGGTCACCCTTGGGGGGAGTTCGATCGCCCCCACGGAACGGGCTCCTCGAGGTGAATCCTCGAGGAGCACAGGTGCGGTGGTGGCGGTGTGTTTTCATCAGAGATCCCGCCACCACCGGTTCCGCCCGAGAAGGCTGTCGTAGGGGTTTCAGTGTGAGTCCCACACTACCTCGGAGTCCTACCCCAGGACTTCGAGGTGTGCATAAGGCATTTCCCCCACGTTAAAAAAAAAAAAAAAAAAAAAAAGGTTAGCGTCCTTTTGCGTAGCAAGGATAACTTGCATGTTCGTTGGAAGTCGTCCTAGCCAAAGAGTACGTAGGACTCCCTCCGATACTACTGTACCGGCCAACCCGCGTAGGTGTCGTAAAAATTGGGATGGCTTGCGGTCACCTATTCCTTCTCCCCCCAACAAGCGTTGCGTCTTCTGCTCTTACGAGGAACTTAACCAGCGGATTAATTCGGCCTTCAACCTTTGCTACTGTCCGGTAAGGGAAAGGTCCATTATAATGTCCCGAACCTCAGCAGCGTACCGTGGATTCAGGGCACCTACGAGATGCCCGAATTTTGTAGAATCGGTGGTGATGCCCGCGGCATGGAAACTACGATCCACCATGCTAAACCACAGTTCCGGAGTACTTGATTCGAATAACTGCTCACACTGCCCGGATCACGTCGGGATCACCAATTTGAGGAGAACTGGAGTGTAACAGTAAACCACACGTTTAATTGACATTTGGTTTATTCGACTAACTGTACAGGATTCTCGCGCGTGTGACAAAGTTCTATTCCGTACTACGATCCAGCCAGACTGACCTCCTCCGTCGTTACTCGCTAGCTTAAGGAAGGGCGAGAGCATAAAGGATAGATGGAGTAAAGAGAAAGACAGACAACGTAGGGGACGACACCGAAAATGCCGGGAAACTTGGAGAAAGTGTCGAGATAGTATAAAGGAGGAATCAGCAAGGACCGCACAAGCTGGTCGCCACATGTACATGGGCGCTGGACCTTCACGACACCCTAAGCAGGAAGTTAAAGTCGGAACAGAGAGTAAGAATCGACGTAAAGAAAGCTGAACAAAGAAGGACTTTTAGGAAAACCTAAGGACCCTAGGTGAAAGTGGATGTAGGGGTAAGGAGCCCGGGTCTCGCCCGAACCTGGTTACTAAATGTGCACGACAATAACCAGACTCGCACGAGACCGTGAGAAACGCTGAAAAGAAAAAATATACAGAAAATAGTAAAACGAAACAAAAGACCAGAAAAGTGAAAGTTACAAAAACTCTAAACGAAAAGAAAAAAGGACGTGGTGGCAGTCCTAAGGCCGCCACAACTGTGTATTCTGTTTATTTAACTTTTTCTTGTGGAGAATTATGTTTTGTGGGACAATGAATTTTCGGTGGCATCGAGCATGCAAGCAAAGGTTTATTTACTAAACCAGTTACTAATAGATTATCTGAGCGCCTGCTAATTGTCATCCGTAGATGAATCAAACCCGGCACCACCATAATCTCCGACTGTTGGAAATCTTACAATGATTTAATTGATGGAAGGTATAAACATCTGGTTGTCACTTATACACCCAATTTTGTTTTTACACAAACTTTTTGTACACGATTTTAAGTTAAAACGAATTAGAAAATAATTTAATTCTCTATTTACACGAACTGTTTTGATTTAACACGATCGACCCAAATTTTAAGAAACAATTTTTGATGAAAGATTTTATGAATTGTCGTACACTGCTCGCTTTAATGAATGTCTTAAACTGGACAATAAATTGGGTAATCCTTTTGTCAAACATAATCTTAATGAGGAAGGAGCCGGAAAGTTTCAACATGATATGAAGTTAACATTAATGGTTTCTTAGAGAGAATTATGTAATGGCATAGCCAAAGCATGAACACAACGATTAATAACTGAATTCGTTCCTGAAACGAGTGAAACATCGGCACCACGTGAATTTAGTACTTATTTTATTTCAGAAATCACAAACAGAATTTCACCAATGGGGCAAGAATACGATGACCAAAATATTTGTTTTCCTTCTAAGTAATAATTTACTTTATATAATATATTTTTAAACACGTGTGCAATCTTTATAAAATAAAAAGTGCAAACATGTAAAAATGATAAGATTCTAACCTGAATTTCATATGGTTTATTGTATTATTTTTGCTGATTTTTTAGGTTTGGAACCAATCTTCTATTTTTCCATAGATACAGTATATTGTTTACAGGATTTTTTTACACGCATTCTTCCGGAACGTAGCTATCCTGTAAAAACAGAATTGAATGTAAAATTAATTCTGTAGGTCCGAACAGTGGCGCAGATATTCAAAGTTTAGAACACGCTTGGCGAGAAACCAGAACAAATATTCCATGGTATGGAGCTCGTAAAGAATACTATGTTGGTTACATTATTGAATTTTTGTTTCGGTGGCAATACAACTTTGATAGTCGAATACTTCTTGTTGTAATAGCCGAAATATTCGTAATTCTGTAATTTCATACTTAATTTCTTAATTCTATGGACATTAATATTTATGTTACGTTATGCAGGATGATTCTCTCGCTGCGCAGAACCAAATAGCTGTGACGTTCCAAAGAACCGCGCTATTAAAGCTGTGTCGTTGCGTGTAAATCTGTCAACGAGTCCTTACTGTCGATGGCGCAGAGGCGATATCGTCGTAGCGAAGATAATTATATCGTTCCTGCGCCATCGACAGTGAGGACCCATTGAAAGAGTTACAGGCAACGACATGGCTTTAAGGGGGGAGACTCCTTTGAGACCAACTCCGAATCGATCGAAGCGCCGATATAATCAATCGGACACTAACGAAAACACATAATCGATAATTAGAACAACTTAATAATATGACATCTAACGGCAATACCCACAAATAAATTTTGTTCCCCTTTATCATCAAGTTGGGTTTGTGTATTTACTACGCGAAGACAGTGTTGCCTGACAGTATCGATTTTTGACAATTCTGCCCAACAGGAGAACGATGGAATACCTACGGCTCGTGGCGAGATTTCGACACTCGCCGAACATACAAGGTGCGTCTGAAAAGTTCGGTGAATGGTCCCATATGTTAAAAACCGCGCTGGTTAGGATGAGGCGCCCGTGCATACGCATTGAGAGACATGTCAACAAGTGCCCCCTATCGTGCAAATCATCGAAGCGAAGCAGTGGTGCACGCTGCGACCAATCTAACGGAGTCACATGAGAACTCGTGTAATTGCAAAATGGAGCAACGCGTTAACATGAAGTTTTGCTTTAAATTAGGGAAAACGGCGACGGAGACTCATGGAATGTTAGTGCAAGTGTGCGGTCTTCTTTTTGTTTCCCCGCCTTAAATTAGCCCTGAAAGGCTTACGCTTCGCAGACGTTGCGGATATCCAACAACGCGTGACCACGGTGCTTCGAGCAATTCCAAAAGAAGCGTTTACTGACAGTTTCCAACAGCATTACAACCGATGTCAGAAGTGTGTTGTAGCTAATGGTGATTACTTTCAAGCCAAGTAAAGGTATTTTGTTTGTAACTCTTGTTTCCTTTATTTTCTGAGACCATTCACCGAACTTTTCAGACACACCTTGTAGGAACAGAATGGTGCGACTGAAAGAGATTCAAGAATGAAGCAATACTTACGTACTAATGTGTGCAACGATAAACCTTTTCTATTCGTACTTGCAATGATGCTAATTTTCTTTATTACATACGAAATACTTGAAATGGCATTCCCGAGAAACAATAGTTATTTATCATTTATTGACCTAATTAATGCAGATGTTATATACTTACATATATATTTCATAAAAAGATGCAAAAAGAACACAATTAATCGCAAACGCTACCTCAATCTTTTCATTTGTCGATCAGCGGAAATAGATTTTGAACTAACAACGATTTTTCGACTTTCTTGTATATATGTGCACAGGGATAAGGAAAGAAGGACTTGAAGGATTTGAAAAAAAGTACGATCTTTATATTATCAAAAATGTTTCAGTTTATTGGAAATAGTTATTCACATATATGGGGCGGCT
>NW_015374098.1:22877-23790 GCF_001272555.1 Dufourea novaeangliae | reverse complement strand
TATACTTACACAAATATTTCATAAAAGAGACACAAAAGGAACACAATTAATCGCATACGCTCTGTCAAACTTTCATTCGTCGCCCAGCGGAGATAGATTTTGTACTAACAACTGAGTGCTGTCGCATGCGTACTTAACGTATCATCTTCGCTGCGTCCGCACCTGTTCCACTACGTACTTTTTTTTAAAAATTGGACCAAACGACTTGAGTTTTTTTGAGAAGCCAGAAAGATTAACTTATTAGATGACATGTTTTCGTTATTTCGAAAAAATTACAATTGTTGGAATAGCGAAGAAAATAGTAAAAATATTAAGAATTTCTTTTTTCTATACACTTAATTAAGATACATACTGTTTGAAAAGAACGTTATACGTGAAAGGCTGCGATTTTACAGTCTCTTTATTGTTAGAAAAATAATATAGTATATATCGATAATCCTGCTTAAGAATTGAGAGCTGGTTTATGACCGTCACAGCCGACGACCAACGACAAAGTGTGCCTGTCTATTCGTTTTTCGATCGTCACCCGACGGTGACTTTCAGAGTGACCTAGGTCAGATTATCGTTGTCGGTCCCAGTCATAACAACACTCGTCGGTCTGCTTTGACTACCAGTGCATGCTACGTGCGTGACCTTCTTCGCACAGACATACCAATTCCACCATCTTATTCGGTCATTCTCTTACAATACACGCTGAAAATTGCAGGGTATAAGTTACAAACTATTAAAAGTGGTCAGACTTACAAGTTAGAGATATTAATAAGTTACAAAACTAAAAAACTCGTACTTTCGACTTATAAACCTGAAGATTTTTTACTACTTCGGTGCTCATAGCTTCTTTGCTTTGACCGACGAATTTTGTTATGACTGGGCCCGATAATGGTGGCCTGACCTAGGTCACTCTGAAAGTCAC
>NW_015374098.1:21579-22199 GCF_001272555.1 Dufourea novaeangliae | reverse complement strand
GGTACCTACTCCTTCGAGATAGAAAACAGACATCACGTGCATCGGCTTAAAAATGTCCGAAATGAAGAGGACCATCAACGTATCCCTTGCTTCGAGTTGGAAAGTACAGTGTACATTGTCTATCTCGAGGAGCAGGGAAAAAATTTACCGACACATGTCAATTGACGCTGCAAGGCCCTGGACGACCACCCTTGTAGAGGCCAGAGTGGAATTTTCGGTTATTTATGGCTTAAAATCTTCGGCCTCGTAGCAATCATGAACTCACAACAGAATTGACAATCGATAATTTTATTACAACTTTGTGAAATTGTAGTTCTCATGAAAACATTTCATACGTATTTTTTTTTTAGTATTCCGTCAAATATCTCGGAAATGATTAGAAATATAAAAACCGTATTCGTTAAATTCTTTTCCGTAAAATAAGCCTATCGGTAGGATGATGCGGTTCATATTAACGTGTTAGTAACCCATTGAAGACTGCGGTGCGCCCCGGTTCAGGTAAAAGAATCGGGCGCTCCACTATTACAGTCGACCGATGGTATCGCTAACGCTCCAGACTATTTCAATAGATTAAAAGCTATATCAAAGTGTCAATGATTTACGGAAAAGAGTTCAACGAA
>NW_015374098.1:20132-20573 GCF_001272555.1 Dufourea novaeangliae | reverse complement strand
CTGTCAGGAGTTGTCGAAAGATTGTTTAAAGAAAGGGATTATTCTGGAATTCAATGATATAGCTGCATTCAATATAAAAACAAACACAATATTGCAAATTGTACGGTTTTTATATTTCCAATAAATTTCGAGATATTTGACGGAATACTAAAAAAAAAAAGGCCGAAGAAATTGAGCCATAAAGAACCGAAAATTCCACTCCGGCCTCTACAAGGGTGGTCGGCCAGGGACTCTTCATTTCGGACATTTTTAAGCCGATACACGTGATGTCTGTTTCCTATCTCGAAGGAGTAGGTACCCTTGCAATAAATTAACGGGCTACGCGCTTTGGTGAAACTGCGCGACGGTTCTTTCCTTGTACTTCTGCAAAACACGTGATATCCTAGAACCGTTGGTTTCGTTTTACCTAAATCTTGTCGTGGTGAGAGTGAACTCACAATG
>NW_015374098.1:16442-20046 GCF_001272555.1 Dufourea novaeangliae | reverse complement strand
GGAGTATTACGCAATGTTATGGTGGTACGTACAGAATAACGGATATGCGGGTGTTGCTGTGCAAGTGTTTGGTTACGTAAAACATCTGAAAAATTGAAAACAATCGACCCTTTCCGGAGCCACGAATTTTCCTAACGTAGGAACAACACGTTGGATTAAAAATACATTATGTGATTGTGTCGGGTGATCAGTGTTAGTGGTCGTGCAGTGAAGCGAGTACGTATTCTGTGGAATAACCAGGACGCACTTGACGTTCAACCCTTAACTTCGTCTGGTGAGGTATACCTGCGATCACCTGCGAACTGGGCGATACCCTGCCATAAACCATTTCGGCCGTCGATGACCAGGATCGGTTCAGTGACCTAGTGACACAGGTTTGCAAACTGCAGGTGAATTTCCGAAAGGGTGAGTTCTAATCAATTTATTGCTGATTATTATTTTCTTAATTTAACGCAAGCTATGGCTTATTTCCGGCGATAATTCTGCAAGTTTCTGTACCTAACTTTTTCTTCGGACTTTTTGAAGAAACTTATTCATTATCAGTAACATTGGTGACCGTTATTAAACTACGAATTTTTATACCAATACCGAATTACGATCACTTCTCGTTCATTCTCTGTTACATTACCTTTTCGTTCACACGTTATATGCAAAGGAAGTTTACAAATTCGTAAAAAGGAATTTACAAAAAAGTAAATGTGCATTTGTCTTTTTACGTTAAACATAATTTGCCTACATTTACGTTTCATTCATTAATCTCTTTAAATAACAAACGGCAGATGATAAAAAGTATGATTGTATTTGTTACGTCTTTTTTATTTGCTATTATACGCAGTTTCCTGCAATGCATACTGACCTACTTGTTTGGAGCTTCGTAGTACAAGCGTACCGCGGGAACTCGGCTGGCAAACTCGCGCTCTGATTGGTCGCGGTTTTTCGTTAATATCTCGGTAACGAAGTCTCAAATTACATAGTTGCTAAGGACAAAGTTGTTCCAATTCACCCCCCAAGTGCCCCATTTCCGGGTCGGAGGACATTTTTGGGACACCCTGTATAGAAAGGCAAAATAGAACGATTGTAGGGTGTGCTAAATGTTTGCTTCATACGAGAAAATTACCACTGTATTTATGGGGCGAGGCTACTGCCACAGCAGTTTACGTTAAAAATAGAACGGCATAAAATTCGCTGAATACTAAAACGCCGTATGAGTTATGGTTTGGAGATAAACCATCAGTTGGCCACCTTAAGGTATTCGGAAGTACATGTTATGTACATATCCCTAAGGATCAAAGAAGAAAGTGGGAGATGAACTCTACGAAAATGATCCTGACTGGATACAGTGATGGAAACAAAGCATACAAATTGTATGATCCGGTCGTAAGAAAGTGTTATATTAGGAGAGATGTTATTTTTGATGAAAAATCTCACTCCGATACAGTTATTATTGATCAAGATGTTTGTACAGACCCAAAAAATGATAACGTAAATCTAGAAAAGAACGATGATTTAAGAGAAGAGTTTACAAGAAGAAATCCTAGGGCTCCAACTCCAAGGGAACCTTATATTTTAAGGGAAAGGGCAAGTTCCTCATCAAGCAAGCCGGATTCAGCTGAGATGAAAATTGCTGAAGCCATGTTTTCTGCTTGTGAACCTGAAACTCTTCAAGAGGCCTTAGAAAGTGATGATTCATCGCAGTGGATAACTGCCATAAATGAAGAGCTGAATTCACTTGAAGAAAATCATGCGTGGATACTTATAAAAAGGCCTGAAAATCATAATATAATTTCGAATCGCTGGGTACTGAAGAAAAAGTATAAGTCTGATGGAACTATTGATAAGTATAAGGCTCGACTACTCATAAGAGGCTTTTCGCAAAAGGAAGGAGTTGATTTCCATGAAGTTTATGCTCCTGTTGTCAAATATGACACTGTAAGAACTGTTTTGTCCATAGCTGCTGTTGAAGTTCTACATATGATTCAATTCGATATAAAAACCGCTTTCTTATACGGCAATCTTGAAGAAACGATTTTTATGGAACAACCATTAGGTTTTGAGATAGATGATCGAGTGTGCTTATTAAAGAAAAGTTTGTACGGACTCAAGTAGGCTCCAAGACAGTGGAATAAGCGAATAAATGACTTTTTTGTAGCCTATGGTTTAATTCAATCAGAGGCGGATGCATGCCTATATCATATGATACGTGAGGATTTGAAATTATATGTAATATTGTATGTAGATGACGGTATTATTTGTAGCAATGATTTATCCCAGATAAATGAGTTGCTGTGTCATTTAAAATCAGAATTTAAGGTTAAGAGTTCTGAAGCAGAATTTTTTGTTGGGATGCAGATAAAAAGAGACAGGCAAAGCAGAACCATAAACATTTTTCAAACTGCTTATGTTCATAGAATACTGAGTCGTTTCAATCATCAGAACTGCGTGTCTCTCTCTACCCCTGCAGATCCTAGTACAAAGTTTTTCAAAACAGATGTAAATAATACTGAAAATTGTAGGTTTCCATATAGGGAAGCAATAGGCTCTCTCATGTTCTTAATGGTCTCAACGAGACCTGATTTAGCATATATAGTTAGTGTTTTAAGTCAATTTTCAGACAAACCCGATGAAAGTCACTGTAATGGTATAAAGCGAGTCTCCCGTTATTGAAGGGGTACTGTTAATTATGGAATTTTATTTGGTAAGAGCAATGATAACACACTCGTAGCTTACAGTGATTCTGATTAGGCAGGAGATTTAAATACGCGTAAAAGTACAACAGGGTGGATGTGTTTGTTAAATGCAGGGCCAGTAGCTTGGTTGTCTCGTAAACAATCGAGTGTAACCAAACAAGTTATATGGCTAAGACGTTTGCTTAACGAGTTACAGTATTTTCAAAAATTACCTACGACTGTGTATTGTGACAATCAAGCTGCAATTACTTTAGTTAAAAAACCAAATTCGACTAAGCGCTCGAAACATATTGAAACACAATACTATTTTACGACCGAGAAACAAAAGTTGCTATATATAGATGTTACATATGTACCAACAGGCGAACAGTTAGCAGATCCATTTACAAAAGCATTACCTAGACAAAAATTTGTTAATTTAATGTGTCAGATCGGTATGAAGAATGAATAGATTGAGTGATTATTCATGTATCTATACTTATTTTAGGTTAGCAAGAAAGTATTTTCGGTTGTGACACAGATAGCGTTGTAAGCGTTTTGAAGGACTCCTGTCTGCGTTATGGTTTTTTCCTTTTGACATTTGATATCAGTCACATTTAGGTTACTTCAGAAGCAAGTTGTGCAAATTTTCGTTTGCAGCTGTTAGTTCAGGGTCAATTTTAACATGGAGTGCAAAAACGAACATTTTCGGCATATTTTACTCTTATTTTCGTAAAGGAAAGAAAGCTGCTGAGGCCCACAAAGAGATATATGAAGTTTATGGTGTTGATTGCATAACAGATCGCACGTGTCAGAATTGGTTTAAAAAATTCCGTTCTGGAGATTTTTCACTCAAAGATGACCAACGTTCTGATCGACCTACTGAAGTTGATGATGACCAAATCAAAGCCATAATTGAAGAGGATCGTCACATAACT
>NW_015374098.1:9328-14123 GCF_001272555.1 Dufourea novaeangliae | reverse complement strand
AAGGAAGTGTTCGACGATTTCCTCAAAGTAAATTATTTTCCATCACAATTGGCTTAACCCAGACCACGAATGACCTTTCCAATTGGTAATTGTATTCATCTTGAAATACTCTATCAGAATGTAACTAAAAAAACATACCATTCCATTTAAAAAAACAGAGATGACTTTCATATCTCCATGACGCCTGCACCTATCAAGAAACTAGTAACATCGGATGATCAGCCCCTCGATACCAAATAATTTTGGCCTGATGCATTTTTCCTATCACCAATAGCAGCCAAGTTATTCAGGTGGCCGGATTTAAGTGCCACACCCTGTATATTTCGTAAAAAGGACGCAAAAAAAAAATTGAATGGACAAATTTATTCGATGAGAATTTATTCAACGATTAAAGATACTTTTTTTATTCGAAGAGCGTTTTGCTATTTAGCTATTTTTTGTGCAAAATAGTTCGGAAGATCTTTAGGAATGAAATGTATATCTTGAAAACTCGTAAAATGTTGTGGGGAACATTGTTAAAAAAATTTGAAAGTGTGTGAAAAACATGCTTTTCGCGCGCAGAAGAAAATATAATGCTTTCAGACAGAAAAGGGTCAAATTAAACATGTAGATATTTTTAATACTACAAAATGAGATATAGTACGTTAAAATCACTGTACATGTTCGGTTGCAAAAGAATTAAAACTGTCAAAATAAGATCTTCTTTTAATTGTTTAATACTCAGAGAGATTTGACCATAGAGCTTCGAAATTTTAGGAGAATCTGGCTTACATTACGATAAAAAAGTGTGCCAAGTTTCAGAACTAAATATTTCTTAGTTTTTACAAAAGCCATTAATTTATCCCAAAATCGTCGCCGGAATAGTTATTCTTCATCTCGGACAAATCGGGCAGCAGGCAGCGCCTATATTTTTTACTCTTTGAGAGTTGTACTATCATATAGACTTCAAATGAAATGAATTTTTTAAATTATATCACCGAAAAATAGCTTCAAAAAATAGGTACCTCTTTCCTTGTAAACAATTTGAATAACATCGTCATTTTTGATTCCATTGTAGGATTTGCATATATAATACTGTAAGCTGTAAGGTGTGAATTGTGTGTAACAGTGTATGTGTGTGTGTGTGTGTACCTTCCCGATATTTCAATAAAACAAAACACATTCCTTCTCTATCTCTGTCGCACTTATGTCTATGGAAATCCTAGAACCTAGAACATATTGAAACAACTGTAACGCTAATCGATAAAATTGATTTTTTAAAACATCTAGAATTTTCATGACCGACATGATGGAATAAAGAGTGAATATGCGTGCGCGAGGCCACGGTGTAGTAAATTAGCCACGCACCCTTGAGGAGTTTTCCGTTTACAACGACGAAAGGACCTCCCGGTCGAGAAGGGTCATTCTTCAACAACTTTTGCCAGTAAGAAAAAATGCGCTGGCGAGCATCGAGCGTCGAACGTCCGAGGCCAGCGACCGACCATCGGCATACAATGTAAACAGACATAGATGAGATAAGGAATCACGCACGAATGAAAATTTAAACTTTTACAATCTGCAATATATATTAATGAAAATGTCATGAATGCAGTGAAGAAATTCTCTCGATGAAAATGCGTACAAATTCGAGCGCAATGAACAATTTTTATTTACACGTAATGTTGCGATAAAAATGACATTTTTATTAGAAATGGTCCGAATGATGTCGTGTTTGGACTAATTTTCATCGTGAGAATGTCCTCACTTTGTTGGTAACATTTTCATAAAAATATATTGAAAAATGTAAAAGTTAAAATTTTTATTCTCGCGTCACTTCTCTTCTGTTTACTGTGGAATGCTGCGATTCTCGCGCTGCTGGCCAAAAGCAAAACACGACGAAAGGCTCCTCGTGTGTTGTCTTCGTGACAGTTAGTTTCAAGACGTGGAGTCGATTACACGTAGTATTCAATCCTTTTTCGCGTTTTGTAGTGTGAATTGTGTAAGTGGAGTGAAAGTTCGTGTACAGTGTACAGTTAAAATGAGTGACACCGAAAATGTGTGTATCGAGGAAATCCACGAAGGAAACCGCTTGAGCAAGAAAACAAGTCGTGGAGTAAAATTAACTGTGTTCAGGAAGAGATATTCGAAAGCAAAAGCATACCGTGAAAAGAGACGACGCTTAGCCATTCAAAAGAACGATGCAGAGGAACATGTAGAGGAACCGTCAACATACGGTGGACAAATGCACACCACAGAGAAGATTATTTACCTGCCATCAGACGAGGAAACTGAAACGGCTAAAGAAAACACAGATTTAGATAGTGCAAAAAGACAGATGGGGAACCCTGTCGACTCCAGCCGTATTTGGCCTCTCGGTCTCCGCTGTGATCCTGGGACGACGGAAAACTCTTCTTTAAGAGCCAGTACCCTCCACAGGGATCGCAGTGACAAAAATCATAGGATCCACGGAGAACAACGGACCGGGTGGGTTCCGGGGAGTAGCCCGGGGGTGGCAAGGGCCCGGAATCCGAAGACCGTCCGTGGAGGGGGTAGGCAGAAATATTTGTCCAAGGACGGGACAAATAGGCCTATGACTCCCCCTCCGTTCTCGAACTAGTGTAAGATAGGAATCGGGGAGTCCGATCGCGGACGTTGGCACAGGCGTGTGTACACCGAACACACATCCAAACCTGTGGCGGCGTTCCGTGGGCAAAGGGCACCGATACCGAATAGCGTGCGGGATAGCGATTAAGGATGCGTGGTCACCAACTGGACCGGGAGGATTTCATCGAGAGGATGCTCCAGGAACAGAAGCAAGCAGCTACTCATCAGTGTCGTTCAATCGGGCCCGAGGGGTAGGTGGGTTATGGGACGTTCCATGGTATATAACTCCTCGGAGGCCTGGTCGTCCCGCCTAGCTTTTTACGCGTAGGGGCCCGATTGCGACAACGGTTAGCGGAACGTATACTGGCGAACCGAGCCCCGGAAGGGTGAAGAGCACGTCTTTGCGGGACCACGGCCCAACGAGCCCCGCGGCAATCGTATTCCGGAAGGCAGTTCAGGGTGAACGAGGCGCCGGACGTAAGGTATGGCACTACCAAAAACAGGCCCAATGTGCCGGTAAAAGACCGTGACCCCGGAGCACATATGTCGAAGGGTCACGGAGGCGTTTGGCACACGCTGCACCGATCCGTGGTACACCGGAGAGAGAGAGCGTCGACCATTAGGGAGGGGCGATTAAAGACCCAGAACGCGAGCGGTGGTCCCTGATGAACCTGATATTTCCTCCTCGGAGAAATTTCGGCGAAGTCCGGTGGGCCATCGTCTCGCGTCGCGTTCCTTGTAAACTTTAGGGTGGGGGGAGGGCGCGATCTACTCTATTTCGTTTTCCATTCTAGTAATCTCACATACCCAGCTATGGTATTAGACTAGCTTCACACTGGTGGTGGATTCATTTATGGTCCACTGCGGCTCCCAGGGGAGGTGATCGCCGAACCTGACCACGTCTCTCCTTGAGGTCGGCTAGAACGGCCTCCCCATGTATCTCTATTAGAGTCCCGGGACTCTCTCCCTGTCCTTACGGGGGGTGGTAGATTTGTGAGGGGCATCAGAGGAGGGGGGGCTCCTAAAATATTCGGGACATAGGCAGGTAATATGATAGGGGGTTGAAACAGGCGACACAGCTTTCTCTCAATGATGGAACGTACACAAGCACGATGATTCCACCCCTGGTACAGACTCGGTCTGTGGGTGAAGCAAAGAGTGAGCCGGTACTCACTTTGGAGACGAAGGATCGGTGGCCCCGACGATATACTCCATAGTCACTGATTTAGGTAGGGATGGGACGATCCTAGTGACTCTCCGCCCCCCAGCGAGTACTTCCTCGCCTCCATGTGGCCCGGGCCCAAAAAAGTTGGTCGGGTTGGAAAACTGGGGGAAATAATAGCCCCGGGTAACGCCCACCGCAGCCCCGGCTATTGTGGCGGGGGCTGTGTGAAAGCTAACGGCGCCAGAGCCACTGCTGCGGCCTTGGGGGGGAAATCGCACTTCCCCTCTCCCGGGAGAACTGTACAACTAACTAACTAACTAGGTATGGGGTTAGGTTCGTTGACAAGATTACACGCTACTGTTAGTTTCTACCCAATAGTCGTTGAGATTCTTCGAATTCTCTATCACAATTGGTGGCACAAAGAAATTCGATATCCCCACTCTTTCGCTTGTTAACCGCGTACTTGTAAACTCGGCTTCTGCTAGGGGAAAAAGTGGCGTAATTGTAAGAGCCTCCTACCACGTGGTAAATTTAATTCAAGTACTGAAATAAATTGTTAAATCGAACGTTAATTTGACATAAATTTATTTCAGTAATTCCCGATACCAACTGGTAGACGGTCTTTATGTATTCTTACGCCGCTTTTTCCCCTAGCGAAAGCCGAGTTTGCTCGTGGGTGTACAATTGCATTCGGAGCATACTTACTTCTATTCGATACTCAATAGGGACTCGTTGCGTGTCGAGAGTAATTTATAATTAGTTATTTATAATAACTTTATCGCGGTAGTTCTGAATCACACTGTGTGTAAAATGATGAACCGCGAACCACGACAGTTACGGTCATATTGATGAGAGGAGATGTATGTACGTAATTCGCGGAGTCGATTGCGTGCGTCATTATGACAAACAATACGAATAATAACGAGGCAGTTGGTTACAGAATCGGAGATTCATTTTATGCCCCATCTACGACTTGTCAGAGAGAGAGAGAGAGAGGGGGGAGAGAGAGAGAGAGAGAGAGAGAGAGAGAGAGAGAGAGAGAGAGAG
>NW_015374098.1:7663-9296 GCF_001272555.1 Dufourea novaeangliae | reverse complement strand
ATATAAAAAAATTATAGATGCGGACCCATATAAGGCGCAGATTCGTGTAAAAAAAATTGAATGCACGAATCACTTGTTACGAAACTTCTGCAAAAAAATGAAAGAAATTGTAAAGATGACTACACCTGGACTACTAAGACAAACTGTGGAAAGTAGCATTCGGCGGATGCGCGCGGACATCGTAAAAGCCGCAGAATATAGGTATACTCAGAGTGTAGCAATCGCCGAGAAAATCAAGAATTTGTACGGCGACATACAGAATGTTTCCAGCCACGTTTTTGGTGAACACGCAGAGTGTGCACAACTACATTATTTTTGCGATGGAACCAATAAAAAAAATGATAAGAATATCGTTCCAGAATTGATGAAGATAGGAGTTTACCAACAGATAAAAGAAATAGTTCGGCCAGTACTAGCTCATGCGGAGAGCTTGCTGTACAACAGCAATAATAATACTGTGGAAAGTTTCAACGGAATCATTGCCAAGTATATTAGTGGAAAAAGATTACATTTCGGCAAGAGAGGGTCATACACAGGAAGATGTGCTGCTGCTGTTCTGCAATATAACACAAAAGGAGCGTTGTCGCGATTGAATACGGCAATGAAGAAAAAACCGTCCGTAATTTTACGCAACATGGAAAACCAGAGGAAGAAATACAATGAGAAGAAGGCTGAGAAGCAAAAGGAAACAAAGAACACGAAACATGTGCGTAAGCAATTCCGTTCCGAAAAAAATTCGGATTACGGACCTAATGCTCAAAAGCCAGATATGACAGAAAATATTTGTGAACTTGTGCAGGAAAAACATATGGAAATGCTTCATAATTGGCAAAAAAGAAGAGACGCCATTGAAAAAGAAACCATCGGTCAAGCGAAGAATCCGAGATGGTTAACTTATAAATCAAAACTTTTGACCGCATCGAATTTTGGAAGAGTATGCCGTCGACGAAATGGAACGTTCTGCGCAAATTGTGTCAAATCTTTTGTGTACCCGAAGTTAATTAATGCACCTGCGGTGACATACGGACAAGAGTGTGAACAAATTGCTCGAGAAGAACTGAGCAAACATGCAGGCGTAGAAATTCGCGATTGTGGAATTTTCATTGACGCTTCCATTCCCTTCTTGGGAGCTTCACCGGATGGTGTTATCGATGACGAGGGCATTGTGGAAATTAAATGTCCGAAAACAGCAGAAAATTTATCACCAGAGGAGGCAATCGAGACCGTTTCAGTTGTCCGGCGAATATTTGAAGATGCAACTGGTACTGTGTTAAATCGAACCCATCATTATTTCTACCAAGTACAAGGACAACTACATATCACAGGTAGAAAATATTGTATATTTTGTCTTTGGACTCGGAAAGGATTGAAATATGTCTGAGTAGATAGAGACGATACTTTTTGGCAAACAAATATGAAGCCAAAGTTAATTTAATTTTATTTAAAATGTATTTTACCGGAATTAATCGATAGCCGGTACAATAGGGGTATGTCCATTCGGGAGCCTCAATTTATAATAGAGGAGAGATCGCATTTAGAAAAACGGAAAACGTCTCTCTCCGGAAGTAATACGAACGCGGCGTCGCACTGCGCTGTAACGTGCAGTACCACTGACTCTGTTAGTGGTTGACAG
>NW_015374098.1:4249-6110 GCF_001272555.1 Dufourea novaeangliae | reverse complement strand
ACTCTGAACATTCGTACAAAAATCTATTAGATTAAAATATTACGTCATAAGTGTATCTTCAGTCTTTTAAAATTTGTTCAAGATGTGTTTACAATAATATTTATATTTTATCTTTCACTATGGCAATTATGATTATCATTATATTTATATATTTATTTCTTTTTAGATATATATATAAGCAAAAGACTCGTACTTCGTTACTTTCGTTAGCTGCGAAACTTCTACTCAAAAGTGAGGAAGCGAAATTACAGAATAATTCAGCAAAAAAAAGATAAGTTCATAGCAATCTTAATATTTTATCTTGTGTTATTAAAATTACTATTCATATGGAGAAAAGCAAAGGACCATTCGGCATCGTATATATGTACGTGGACCAGCTGCAACGGTTTTTTGTTAGCGGCGAAATATATCATTAACAAAAAAAAATGAATTTTAAAAATGCTTCCCGAATTAATACTTTTTAACTTTTCATTCAAACTTAACTTACAGGTGGCAAGTAAACCCAACAAATTTTAAAAGACTGAAGATACACTTATGACGTAATATTTTAATCTAACAGATTTTTGTACGAATGTTCAGAGTAGTAATGAGTAGGGTTGTAAGGATAACATCTAATTGTAAAAATAATTTATGTGTATACAACATAATATGTATGTATATAATAAAAAATTTAGATATTGAAGTGGAAAATATTTATTTTCTTCTTTTTAAATGCTTCCCGAATTAATATTTTTTAACTTTTTTATTTTAATTAGAGGTTACAAAGTGAAATTATAAAATAATTAAAAATAAAAAGTAAAACCGCCGCATTGGGATGCGAACAGGGTGTCTTGACTGTTGCTCACGCGCTTAGGTTGCGGGGCATCGCGTCGAGAACGTGAATTTTCGCCGCAGTGATATTCGAACAGGATTACCAAGCCAACAATGATTTCAGAATCGTGGTACGGTTTACCCCCACTCTTTTCTAAATATAGCTCACCGTCTCTCGAACGGCCAGCGCACACGGCCAGGGCTGGGATATGCTTGTGTGTGCCAGCACGGTGGACGTAAAGTGGGGGTAGCCGGGACGCCATAGTGAGAGATAAGGTTACGTCGGAGTGGGAGAGTGGTGGGGGTAAACAGTCCCACGATTCAGACATCACTGACAATGAGGCTGGTACGCGCGTTACAATGTTGTATCGCCCCATGAAGAAAGCAGGGATTGAATGAAACCCTGAATTTTTATAATGTACTTTTATAAAATGTGTTCGTCAAATAAATTCTCATCAAATAAAAAAATTATTTGTCATGCGTCTTATAAAGATTACCAGAATTATCTTTATTCGGCGCATACCAACTAATTTTTCTATTTGATGAAAATTTATCTTCAGCGTGCTATAAAAATTTCATCTTTATTTGTATATTTATTTGACGTAAAATAATTTTCTGATCGCGTTGGAGCCGCGCTGCCGAGGACTGGGGAGTCGAAGGCTGGCACGCGCGTTACAATGTTGTATCGTCCCATGAAGAAAGCAGGGATTGAATGAAACCGTGAACTTTTATAATGTACTTTTATAAAATGTGTTCCTCAAATAAATTCTCATCAAATAAAAAAATTATTTGTCATGCGTCTTATAAAGATTACCAGAATTATCTTTATTCGGCGCATAACAACTAATTTGTTTATCTTTTATTCGTTATTTGAAATTTTTATTTAAATAAAAATTTACCCATCTCTGGTATCAGAGGTGGGCAACTGATCGTTCACGAGTATCGCGCGGCTGGAATTTCTCCTTTCGATGAGCGTGAGCAAACAGTTGCCCACTACCGATATAAATGTACGAATATAATTATAAGATCTAATTTTTATTTTACTGTTTCA
>NW_015374098.1:2132-3723 GCF_001272555.1 Dufourea novaeangliae | reverse complement strand
GCCAAAGTGACTGACAAATACCATAAGCGCCGCTAGTGGAAAATCCTTGAACTATACCACTGTATATTCCTGAGTCTGGACGCGTCAAATCGTAGAATCCAACTTACGCCTTCCACAAGTGATAAATTAACAAAAATCGGATTTTTACGATTGTGTGACAGTGGTGTACAGGGTGGTCTAGTCAGCCTTTGACGAGAAAACAACTAAATCGAGTGATATTTGACAAAATCTGACTTGAGCAGCCATCTTGTGTGCTTCATCGGCGTCTGTCACAATCGCACAATTTCTAAAATTCTAATTCTTTCAATTAAAATGTCTTTATTGGTGTTTATACGGACCAGACCACCCTGTAGGGAAGTCTACCCGTGAGTTCTATACCAGTGAAAAGTGCATTTGTGCAATTGTCGTGGCAGAAGTTGGATTCTACGAAATTTAATGTCTCTGTCGTGCATCGCATATACATACACGGTTCCCGTTGATTGTGTGAGCGCACGGACACAATGGTGTGTCGCATGCGTACTTAGCGTATCATCTTCGCTGCGTCTGCACCTGTTCCAGTATGTACTTATTTTTAAAAACTGGACCAAACGACTTGAGTTTTTTTGAGAAGCTAGAAGGATTAACTTATTAGATGACATATTTTCGTTAGTTCGAAAAAATTACAATTGTTGGAATAGCGAAAGAAAATAGTAAAAATATTAAGAAGCTCTTTTCTCATTTTTTTTCTGATCCTATAGTGAAAATTTAACAAATACTTCTTATACACTTAATTAAGATACATACACGTTAAACATTCCAGGGTATAATTTACAAACTATTAAAAGTGGTTAGACTTGCAAGTTAGAGATACAAATGAGTTACAAAACTAAAAAACTCGTATTTTCGACTTTTTACTACTTCGGTGCCCGTAGGTTTTTTGCTTTGACCGACGAATTTTGTTATGACTGGGCTCGATAATGGTGGCCTGACCTAGGTCACTCTGAAAGTCGGGGACACGAGGGCTGGAAGGGTCTCGTCCGGGCACGTCGCCTGGGCGAGAACTCCGATGGAGCTGATGTTCCACCAATACCCGGGCGAGCTTGCTCGTCCGGTGCGGGGAATTTCGGCGAAGATGGGGGCCCGACCGGCTCAAAGTCCACTCACCGCACATCCACGTGGAGTCCCTGGGCCTCCGCCCCAGTAGTTAGATATCGCTTCTGCGAATACGAATTTGCTGGGCGCGAAGGGCGATCGCGGTGAGCTGGCAACTGACTGGAAAACGGCGACGACAGGGCAAGTCGGGAGTGGGGTTGGCCCGCCCGCAAGGGCCAATAATGAATATGACAATGGAGAAGAAAGATACAAACGGTTACGTTGCAGGGGGCTTCGGATCCCCAGTAGCAGCGCGGAGGGTGGTGGCCGACCGGGCCCCCCGCGTCGTTATCCATCGACCGGGAGAGCACTGTGGTAGACCGCCAGGCCACAGTGTTCAGCACTACTACTGGTGAAGAGGCGTCAGGGGCGGGCACATCATCTGCCTCTGCGCCTGGTGTGTGGAGCGGCGTCCCTGACGCGGCTCCGGGGCCGTCTGGGTCGACGGGTGTGCCGCGGG
>NW_015374098.1:0-1156 GCF_001272555.1 Dufourea novaeangliae | reverse complement strand
GTTCGCGGCCGGCCGTTGCCGATGGCGGCGTTCGCGCCGCGGGCGCGGGCGGCGGGCGGCCGGGGGCGGCGACAAGAAGAAGAGGCGGAAGAGGAGGAAGAAGCCTCCGGCACCGGCCGTGGTGGGCCCGCCTCCGCCTGCGCGGCCGAGGACGGGGGCGCTCGGTGACGCGCCGACTGTTCCGGACCATCCGGGCAGGTGGTCCGAGGTGGTCCGTCGCCGGGAGCGGCGGATGAAGAGGGCCGCGACTGCTGCTTCGCCGGTGCCGCCTAGGGCGGCGGGCGCGGCCTCGCGGCGGCCGACGCCCTCAGGAAAGCCCGGGGGGTTGGGCCGTCACCCCCCGCGCGTGCCGACGCGCGCAGCGGTCGCCACCACCGTGGCCCCGGGCAGCCAGACGGCGTATTCCTACGTCATGCGTCAGGCTGTGGCCGGGATCCGACTGACGGAGGTCGGGATTACTGACCTCCGCTACCGGAAGGGTCAGACGGGGTCCTCCATTCTGGAGGTCCCCGCACCGGAGAGCGCCGCGAAGGCTGACGCTCTCGCGGCCCGCCTAGCCGAGGTCTTCCGCGGCACCGACGTCCGCGTCTCGAGGCAGGCGAGGACCGCGGAGATGCGGTTAACCTGTCTCGACGAGTCCGTGACCGCGGAGGCCGTGGCGGCGGCGGTCGCCCATGTCGGCGGCTGCGCGGCTGCCGAGGTCCGATCCGCCGAAACGCGTCCGGCCTTGGCACCGCGTGGGTGCGTTGCCCCCTCGCGGCCACAGGGCGGCTGACGACGGCCGGCCGCATCCTGGTCGGCTGGTCGTCGGCCAGGGTGGAGGCGCTCCCGGCCCGGCCTCTCAGGTGCTACCGCTGCCTGGAAGAAGAGCACGTCCGCCAAAAGTGTCCGCGTGGTGTGGACCGTGGCGGACGGTGCTACGGCTGCGGCGGCGAGGGGCATACGGTCCGGGACTGCGCCGCGGCCCCCAAATGCCCAGTCTGCGCCGACCTGGGTCGGCCGGCGCACCACAGCCTGGGCAGCAGGGGCAGCGCGCCTCCACCGTCCCGGCGGCGCCGAGGGGAGCGTGGCGCGGCGGCAGCGACGGCGCCGTCGCAGCGGGGGGTGAGCCGGCCGACTAGCTCGGCTGGCGACCCGTCTCCGACGCCGTTGGCGT
>NW_015374097.1:0-4180 GCF_001272555.1 Dufourea novaeangliae | reverse complement strand
AGGGCAGTAACATCGACAGAGACATCGACATTCACGTTGATGATGACATGGGCAGTAACATCGTCAGTGACAACGGCATTCACATTGGCAATGTGAAGTGCAGTAACGTCGACAGTGTCATCGGCATTCACATTAGCGCTGACGAGGGCAGTAACATCGACAGAGACATCGGCATTCACACTGACGATGACACTGACGTTGACATGGACCGTAACATCGACAGTGACATCGGCATTCACATTGTTGATGACATGGCCAGTAACATCGACAGAGACATCGTTATTCACATTGATGATGACACTGACGTTGACATGGGCAGTAACATCGACAGTGACATCGGCATTCACATTGGCGATAACGAGGGCGGTAACGTCGACAGTGTCATCGGCATTCACACTACCGCTGACGAGGGCAGTAACATCAACAGTGACATCGGCATTCACATTCGCGATGACATGAGCAGTAACATCGACAGTGACATCGGCATTCACTTTCGCGATGACATGGGCAGTAACATAGACAGTTACCGCGGCATTCACATTGGCTATGACGAGGGCAATAACATCGACAGTGACGTCGGCATTCACATTGGCGATGACGAGGGCAGTAACGTCGACAGTACATCGACAGTGACATCGGCATTCACATTCGCGATGACATGAGCAGTAACATCGACAGAGACATCGACATTCACATTGATGTTGACACTAACGTTGACATGGGCCACTAGCGCTGACGAGGGCAGTAACGTCGACAGTACATCGACAGTGACATCGGCATTCACATTCGCGATGACATGAGCAGTAACATCGACAGAGACATCGACATTCACATTGATGTTGACACTAACGTTGACATGGGCCACTAGCGCTGACGAGGGCAGTAACGTCGACAGTACATCGACAGTGACATCGGCATTCACATTCGCGATGACATGAGCAGTAACATCGACAGAGACATCGACATTCACATTGATGTTGACACTAACGTTGACATGGGCCACTAGCGCTGACGAGGGCAGTAACGTCGACAGTACATCGACAGTGACATCGGCATTCACATTCGCGATGACATGAGCAGTAACATCGACAGAGACATCGACATTCACATTGATGTTGACACTAACGTTGACATGGGCCACTAGCGCTGACGAGGGCAGTAACGTCGACAGTACATCGACAGTGACATCGGCATTCACATTCGCGATGACATGAGCAGTAACATCGACAGAGACATCGACATTCACATTGATGTTGACACTAACGTTGACATGGGCCACTAGCGCTGACGAGGGCAGTAACGTCGACAGTACATCGACAGTGACATCGGCATTCACATTCGCGATGACATGAGCAGTAACATCGACAGAGACATCGACATTCACATTGATGTTGACACTAACGTTGACATGGGCCACTAGCGCTGACGAGGGCAGTAACGTCGACAGTACATCGACAGTGACATCGGCATTCACATTCGCGATGACATGAGCAGTAACATCGACAGAGACATCGACATTCACATTGATGTTGACACTAACGTTGACATGGGCCACTAGCGCTGACGAGGGCAGTAACGTCGACAGTACATCGACAGTGACATCGGCATTCACATTCGCGATGACATGAGCAGTAACATCGACAGAGACATCGACATTCACATTGATGTTGACACTAACGTTGACATGGGCCACTAGCGCTGACGAGGGCAGTAACGTCGACAGTACATCGACAGTGACATCGGCATTCACATTCGCGATGACATGAGCAGTAACATCGACAGAGACATCGACATTCACATTGATGTTGACACTAACGTTGACATGGGCCACTAGCGCTGACGAGGGCAGTAACGTCGACAGTACATCGACAGTGACATCGGCATTCACATTCGCGATGACATGAGCAGTAACATCGACAGAGACATCGACATTCACATTGATGTTGACACTAACGTTGACATGGGCCACTAGCGCTGACGAGGGCAGTAACGTCGACAGTACATCGACAGTGACATCGGCATTCACATTCGCGATGACATGAGCAGTAACATCGACAGAGACATCGACATTCACATTGATGTTGACACTAACGTTGAAATGGAGCGTAGCATCGACAGTGAAATCGGCAGTCACATTGGCAGTGACATGGGCAGTAATCTCGACAGTGACCACGGCATTCACATTGGCGATGACGTGGGCAATAACATCGACAGTGACATCGGCATTCACTTTGACGATGACATGGGCAGTAACATCGACAGTGACATCGGCAATCACATTTGTGATGACCAGGGCAGTAACATCGACAGTGACAACGGCATTCACATTGACAATGAGAAGTGCAGTAACGTCGACAGTGATATCGGAATTCACATTGGCGACGAGAAGTGCAGTAGCGTCGACAGTGACATCGGCATTCACATTGGGGATGACGAGGGCAGTAACGTCGACAGTGTCATCGGAATTCTCATTCGCGATGACAAGGTCAGCAACATCGAGAGTTACATTGAAATTCAGATTGAGGATGATACTGACGTTGACATGGGGCGTAACATCGACAGTGACATGGGCATTCACATTGGCGGTGACATGGGCAGTATCATCGACAGTGACAACCGCATTCACAATAGCGCTAACGTGGGCAGTAACACCGACAGAGACATCGACATTCACATTGATGATGACACTAACGTTGACATGGACAGTAACATCGACAGAGACATCGGCATTCGCATTGGCAGTGTGAAGTGCAGTAACGTCGACAGTGTCATCGGCATTCACATTAGCGCCTACGAGGGCAGTAACATCGACAGAGACATCGACATTCACATTGATGATGACACTGACGTTGACATGGGCAGTAACATCGACGGTGACATCGGCAGTCACACTAGCGCTGACGAGGGCAGTAACATCGACAGAGACATCGCCTTTCCGATTAATGATGATACTGACGTTGACATGGGCAGTAACATAAACACAGTATCAACGGCATTCACATTGGCGGTGACGTGGGCAGTAACATCGACGGTGACATCGGCAGTCACACTAGCGCTGACGAGGGCAGTAACATCGACAGAGACATCGCCTTTCCGATTGATGATGATACTGACGTTGACATGGGCAGTAACATAAACACAGTATCAACGGCATTCACTTTGGCGATGACGTTGGCAGTAACATCGACGGTGACATCGGCAGTCACACTAGCGCTGACGAGGGCAGTAACATCGACAGTTACATAGAAATTCATATTGGGGATGACACTAACGTTGAAATGGGGCGTAGCATCGACAGTGAAAACGGCATTCACTTTGACGATGACATGGGCAGTAACATCGACAGTGTCATCGGCATTCACTTTGACGATGACATGGGCAGTAACATCGACAGTGACATCGGCATTCACATTTCTGCTGACCAGGGCAGGAACATCGACAGTGACATCGGCATTCACTTTGTCGATGACGTTGGCTGTAACATCAACGGTGACATCCGTATTTATAATAGCGCTGACGAGGGTAGTAACATCGACTGAGACATCGACATTCACATTGATGGTGACACTGACGTTGACAGGGGCAGTAACATCGGCGGTGACATCGGCAGTCACACTAGCGCTGACGAGGGCAGTAACATCGACAGAGACAACGACATTCACATTGATGACGACACTGACGTTGACATGGGCTGTAACGTCGATAGTGACATCAACATTCACATTGGCGATGACGAGGGCAGTAACGTCGACAGTGTCATCGGCATTCACTTTGTCGATGACGTTGGCAGTAACGTCGACAGTGACATCGGCATTCACATTAGCGCTGATGAGGGCAGTAACATCGACAGAGACAACGACATTCACATTGATGATGACACTGACGTTGACATGGGCAGTAACGTCGACAGAGACATCGGCATTAAGATTCGCTATGACCAGGGTAGTAACGTCGACAGTGACATCGGCATTCACATTCGCGATCACCAGGGCAGTAACGTCGACAGAGACATCGTCATTCACATTGATGACGACACTGACGTTGACATGGGCAGTAACATCGACAGTGACATCGCCATTCACATTAGCGCTGACGAGGGCAGTAACATCGACAGAGAAACGACATTCACATTGATGACGACACTGACGTTGACATGGGCTGTAACGTCGATAGTGACATC
>NW_015374096.1:0-227 GCF_001272555.1 Dufourea novaeangliae | reverse complement strand
AGCGTAAGCTGCTCAAGCTTACACATAAAGAGCAGGGCCTCCGCGAGGACGAGATCGAGGACCGGGCGGTGCTGCCGTCCCCGGTCTCGAAATCATGTATGAGGCTGCCGCCGGGTGAAATGGTGGCGGAGGAGATGAGGCGTGCCCCTACGCCGGACCTGGGTGCGGTCATTAATGACCGCATCCAGGTGATAGAAAAGGTGGCGCGCTGCAGCGCCAACCTTAAG
>NW_015374095.1:55316-62289 GCF_001272555.1 Dufourea novaeangliae | reverse complement strand
CTGTTTCGACAATATAACAAAGTGAAACTAAACTCGTAGGTTGGTAACCATTTCGTTAATACCAATTACGTACTTATTAACAAAGATGGGCAAATTCATTATCTAGATAAAAAGTTTCGAATAACGAATAAAAGATAAAAAAAAGTATTTCGTCATTTTTAATTGTTTAAACGTGGAATTTTCAATTTTTATAATAAAATAATCCTTCTTTATGAATGAATCGACATTTGTCGAAGAAGTATTTAATCTCATTAACTGTTTAAAGCTCAGAACGACACCCGTAGATATTGCTGCTTTTCAATGTGTATTATTCGAACAAAATTCTGCCCAACCCTGCTTATTAATAATCTCGAAAAGAAAAATAGGATTAGGAGTGTTAAAAAGAATATTCAAATATGCTTTTACCAGTCAACCAAACCTGCAAAGCCAAATTTTGTCCAATGCCTGTTATAAAGTTATGGCTACAAGTTTTATGCAAGATTTGCTATGAACACCTTGCGCACACATTGGCAGCAACATATGCAGTAAGTTGGCTTGCGCAAACCTTGTTCTGGTTTTGCCCTCAATTTGACATACGTCATATTGCCAAGCTATTTTGCCAATTTGCTTTACCATTTTGTCAGCTCAAGTCAAATGCAGAAACAAATGGCTATGGTTTTTTAGACAACTTTTGTCATTTATTGCTGGCAATTTGTTCGAAACTCGTACATAACTGGTTATTAGGGTTGTACTTAGACTTCATTTTAATTATCGACACGTGGTGCACTTTACGAATGGTTGATAGTTCACCGTGTATTTTGTCAACTTTTGGATATACAAAAATGGAGACGTGTCGTCGTCATAATTAGCTTAATTATTTTCATCTTGGCACTATTTACAACTTTTATTGCAATTGTTCATTCTCCCATCTGTAAGAAGTAATTGAAAAGAACTAAATTGAGCAACTGCACGTGTAAGTTGCGTGACGCAACAATAAAACGCAACTTGTTCACAAGGGAACTTCCGAAAATCAAAAAATGCCAACTTGTTTTTAAAACTTGCAGGTTTGTAAGGGACCACAATAGAAGTATCGAGCAATTTTTTGTGCTACCTTTTACTCTACAGGGTGAAAACATCCCTTAAAGGTTAATGTGTGTTTTTCTAATTTCTTGAATATCTAGAAAGCTATGGTAGTTGTACAAAAACTGTTACAGTTAAATTTTGTGGCGTTTTATGCTGTATAAAACTGTGCAATAAAATGATTAAAATATTGTTTATTTATTTAAACAATAATTTCCGTGTTTTATATTAACAACAATTATCTATAAAAATTAGTGTCAACATTATTTAAACATTCTTAAAAAAATTTACGGAAAAAAGGATATTTGTAATGTCATATTCGAGGAGACAGTCAAAGGAACAAAAGAAAATCTTCACATGGATATGTCAAAAGTCTCATCATGATTTGATTTTGCCCATTTTCTCTAAGAGCCGAGCAATGCTTAAATTTTATGCCTTATTTTCCACAAATACTGAAGTAAAAATAGAAATAAAAATGGGATTATACCGGTTCAAATTTAATACACGATATAATGTTTCGTTTCTGTGGAAGTTTTAAGGATCCATCTTTAAAAGCTGCCCCTTCCACTTATTGATATATCGCAGAAAAATGTGCCGGATTTGGGGAGGATGGACGAACACGCAGACGTTGATTGTAATGTGTTCGCGGCAGAGCAGCAATAGTAATTTCGGAGGACGGCGACACGTAGTGACGATTGGAATCAATTTACCGATGTACGAGGTTACTCGCAGCCAATTTGATTTTCGAAATCATAACCAAAACTGATAAAAGCAATTTATACTTTTATTTGAAACTCACTTTAATTGTTACTTTTGTTTAAAATGAAAGTATGACAATTTCAAATTCTCAACTCTCGTTGTCCACGAAAAAGTATTTCGCAATTTATAAAACATTTACAAAATTAAATGTCGCAATCTATGTCATGTAAAACAGTGATCAAATGTCCTACGAATTTCCTTTAAAGTTACATTCTCCTACTAACTTTTCTCACATTGAACAATTTATGTGTATGCAGGAAAATTCCTATTTATTAGATGAAGCTGGATCACTTCTAGAAAAAACTAAACGTACTATCATTGAGAATAATTTCTTTTAATAAAATTTAAAAATTGCAACTTTGAATAAAGTCCAATCTATTTGTCGAAACAAAGTTTGGAGACTAGTTAAAATGAATGTCCTGCAGTTTATTATATAGCAAATATTTCTAATTTTATTTACGATTAAATCAGTGACGGATACAGTTAGTACTTAATATACTTAATTTCATTATAAAAAAGTTATATTATTGTCTTACAGAAAGTACGTATGTATAAATATAATACTTCTATCGCGCTATAATTCTTTTGGTGAGAATAGAATGTTACGTATATATAAAGGCTATGCCTTGAAAATGACAAATACTGCTAAACAATGTAAGAATTAATGAAATTAAGGTAAGCAGAACGAGAAATACTCCCAATATAAGCACAAATTTGAAGGAAGCCCTATGGGAAAAGATTCCCGTTCACTACGACCTATTACGGAATTTTCGCGAACGGTACGGGTCCACCGTAGTCAGTCACGTCACCGTGGAAAACATATACCAGGGATTGAATGGCGTGAACACTATGGTTAGAGAAACATCAGAAACTGATCCAAAACATGGTGTAAGTGTCACTGTTGCAAATATAATTTGTAATACAATTTAAAAGAGAAATAGCACATTTAATAATTATGGGACTCTATATTTAATTCATTCATGCAACACACAAATGTACAAACGTCAGTGGAAAAGAAATATTTATAAACAGTCATTTTTGAAGATTGTAAAAAATTAGCGTTAATAAATATCAGTCGACCTTAGGTTAGATATTGTATATAACTGATTAATTTTATTTACGTCTTCCTGTTAAAAAAAACGGTGGATCATATATCAATATAATAAACAAACACATTGTACGTAAAATTACAATTTATCGTAATAATTTATTAAATTTCACTCACTCTAACGATCTTGAAACGATTGATCGGTCAAGTAAAACGTATGATTAACCCTCTGTAGGCAAACATATTTTTTCACACTCCGTACGCAAATTGGGTTGTTTATGCCCAAGCCAATTTTTTTACTGTTTCAGCCTTTCCTAAAAAATCTGAAAAAATTCTAGACTATAGTCATATCCAAATCTTTACTACATTATACAATCGTTCGTCAAGTCAAATGTTTAAAACTTTTTTCAATAAAAATAAACATTCGGAGGAAAGTTCAGAAAAAAGGGGAATTCGCTTGGGTGGTCAACGATCAACATTGTCTACGGAAAGATTAATTTGTAGTACAGAGGAAATTCTCCGCAAATATATTATATTGTTTTCCTACAGATCAAGTATAGGGGATTGACGCTACCGGAAGTTCTTACTCTTTTACCGCGTCAAGGGAAGTCGCCCAGCGCGGAAGCTGTATTTTGGTTGTTAGTTACCAGCGACGTTCCAACACAGGAACAAATCGTCTCGTTAATCGTTGACTGGTCGGTACGACGTCAAAGAAGGAAATATTGGTGGTCCGCGTCAGGTGGTGGAATTGTTGGTTCCGTTCTTCAAACTCTTCCGAAAACAACTACACCTCTGGGAAAATTATCAGTGGCCCTCGCGATCTTCGACTCCACCAAACATCTGAAAGAGGCATTGAAAAATCGAGCTTCGAGTCATACATACTGGCAAGTGAGTGGAGGAACCACGAGTATATTAAAATGCTGTCATGAACCAATATATTTAAAATTCCTCTAGGAGTTATAAGTAGGAATTTATTTTTTCAAGGCCTCTCAGATGCTATAAAATAGTGCCAGTATTTACAGACACCATATTTAGCTATTTGAATAAACAAATAAAAAACACCATTTTTGAACAGTCTTCAAATACCTACGATAAAAGTCGCATCAAACAAATTACGATAACATAATTCAGGATTTAAAGGGCTAAGATGAAAGAGACTTATGACTATTTTCCACCTTGATGTATTTTGGATGTATGTAAAAGTAATGACTGTTTGTGTGTTGAAAATATTGGTAATTATTTGGAAGTGTGACTTCCTCACCGGTTTCAAAGACCTTGAAATATGTTGTCAAGGTCATCATTCTGAATAATTTTTCCCCATATATGTTACAGCGAGTTTACTTATTCATATCTAAAAAAGATAGAAAAAAGTTTGTTCGTCGTGTGTGTACTTTTGTGTCGTAGGATTTTGGCTGCGTGGTTAACACTGGATAGTGCGCGGTGGAATGTTGGTGCGTGGTAGCGTTGGCTACGTGCTGCGATTGTATTAGGTAGCCAATGCAACCGCGGGAACTCGGCTGGCAGACTTGCGTTTATGGTATTTGTCAGTCACTTTAGCCTGCGTTACCACGAGCTTCGATAAAACAGAGGGAGTCGGTAAATGTAACCTCACAACACGTGGTGGATCGTATTGATTGTTTTGTTACGCTGTTGTCACACGACAATTCTGCCCGTCAGGAGAACGATGGAACAGCTACGGCCTACGGCTCGTGGCGAGATTTCGATTCTCGCGGAACGTAGGAAAAGAACGACGCGAGGGAAGGAAATCCGAGAATTAAGCAATACGTACTAATGTATGCAAGGATGAACCTTTTTATTCGTACTTGCAATGATGCTTATTTTTTTATTTAATGAAATTACATACGAGATACTTGACATGATATTCTCGAGAAACAAATTGTAAAAATGGCACAATATATATTCCGGGTGTTCCACATACGAAAAACATGGAATACTATACAAATCTCTTGTTGGAAATGGTATATATTAATTTTTTATTGACATAATTGACGCAGGTGTTATATACTTACAAAAATATTTCATAAAAGAGACACAAAAGGAACACAATTAATCGCATACGCTCTGTCAATCTTTTATTCGTCGCCCAGCGGAGATAGATTTTGTACTAACAACTGATTGCTGTCGCATGCGTACTTAGCGTATCCTCTTCGCTGCGTCTGCACCTGTTCCAGTACGTATTTTGTTTTAAAAATTGGACCAAACGACTTGGGTTTTTTTGAGAAGCTAGAAGGATTAACTTATTAGATGACATGTTTTCGTTATTTCGAAAACATTACAATTGTTGGAATAGCGAAGGAAATAGTAAAAATATTAAGAAATTCTGTTTTCATTTTTTGTTGATCCTATAGTGAAAATTTAACAAATACCTCTTATACACTTAATTAAGATACATACACGTTGAAAATTGCAGGGTATAAGTTACAAACTATTAAAAGTGGTTAGACTTACAAGTTAGAGTTACAAATAAGTTAAAAAACTAAAAAACTCGTACTTTCGACTTATAAACCTGAAGATTTTTTACTACTTCGGTGCTCGTAGCTTCTTTGCTTTGGCCGACGAATTTTGTTATGACTGGGCCCGATAATGGTGGCCTGACCTAGGTCACTCTGAAAGTCACCATCGGGTGTCGATCGAAAACGAAGGGACTGGAATACTGTTTCGTTGAACGTCGACTAGAATGGTCATAAAACCAGCTTTCGATTTCACTATTGTTATTAAGCAGTATTATTGATATACAGTGGCGAACAAAAGTATTGGCACAGGAGGTATGTCTATACATAATGTTAAATAAATATAAAAAGAACGCAGTTTCTTGTTTAATCCTTTTTTCAAATATAAGTCTGGAGTCCGAAGTTCAAATATATTACAAGTCATAAAAGTCAAATAGACCTGTAACAAAGAAAAAAAATAAAAACCACATCGTGGCTCGTTTTCAGCGGAACAAAAGTATTGGCACATCTACGTTTTTTTAATATAATTTATTATATTGTAAGATCTAATATTTGGTATATAAACCTTTTTTTCTAATAACTTCTTTTAATCGATTAGGCATTGAATTCACTAATTTTTTCGTTATCTCTGACCCTATTTTATGCCATTCTTCTAAAATTGCTTGTTTTAACTGCTGTTTATTCACAATATGGTGTTTTTTTAATCTTCGAGCTAATTCGTTCCAAACATGCTCGATAGGATTTAAATCCGCTGACTGTGGTGGAGTGGGTAACGTATGAGGTGTGCTGAAAACTATCCATTGTCGAACAATATAGGCGGTGTGCTTAGGGTCATGATCTTATTGGAAGTAATAGTCGTTTCCGAGATATAATTTATTCACGCTATTTTTAAGATTCTGTTTTAAAATGTTAAAATAAACGTATTTATCCATTATAGTATCAATAAACACAAGCTCTCCTGGCCAGAAGAGCTCATGCACCCCCATACTAGCACACCGCCACCCCCATGTTTGACCGTTTTACTGGTGTTCCTTTCATTTAATTCTGTGTTACATTACCGCCATACTTTAACTTGCCCATCCGATTGATAAATATTAAATTTCCTTTCATCCGAAAATAAAATTTTGTCCCAAAAGTTTAAATCTTTATTTACATACATTTTTGAAGATTCTAATCTTTTTATTCTGTTCGTCTTACTAATGAGCGGTTTCTTTCTTGCGATTCTTGAATTATATCCAGCAGCTCTAAGAGTTCTACGGATAGTTGTCGGATGAACTTTTACATTATTTTCAGTTTCTAATTGTGCTGCTTCTTCTGAAGAGGTAGCAGTAGGATTTTTTTTTATTGTGTTAATAATTTTTCTCTTCTCTCTAACGGTCAATTTTTGTAGCCGGCCACTTCTATCAGAATTTCATCAATTTTCCGTGTTAGAAAATCGTTTAACGACACTTCTTATCGTAAAACGACTTCTATTTACTATTTTTGCAATAGCTGAGTAAGACTTTCCTTCTTTTGATAAATTCAATATTATTTTCCTATCAGAAATTGTTGTCTCCTGCGATTTGCGACCCATTTTTGTGCGTTTTTGTTTTTACAACAATACTGGCCAGAATTAATGATAAATGAACATCAAACT
>NW_015374095.1:36005-54569 GCF_001272555.1 Dufourea novaeangliae | reverse complement strand
ACGAATGAACTGAGGAGATTCTGTCGGTGGAAATGAGTCCAAATACGACATCATTCGGATTATTTTCAATAATATATCATTTTCATCCGCAACATTACGTATGAGTAACAATTGTCCAATTACACTCGAATTTGGACGCATTTTAATCGGGAGAATTTCTTCAGTTCATTCACGACATTTTCATTAAAATATATTGCAAATTGTAAAAGTTTAAATTTTCATTCGTGCGTAATTGCTTATCTCATCTACGTCTGTTTACGTTGTATGCCGATTGTCGGTCGCTGGTCTTGGACGTTCGGCGAAAATCCAAATCTCGCCACGAGCCGTAGGCCGTAGCTATTCCATCGTTCTCCTCACGGGTAGAATTGCATGCAGGACATGAGGCAACAGCGTCAGAAAAACGATACTGTCCGGCAACACTGTCTTCGCGTAGGAAATACTCAATCCCAGCTTGATGGTAACGAGGAACAAAATTTATTTGTAGGTACTGCCGCTAGATGTCGTATTAACAAGCCGTTCTGTGGGGATATCAGCGCCACTGCGCTATTCCCCCAGACACTCGCCTAGGGAGTCTGCTCCAACAAGGTTGGCAGCGCCAACCTCGAGCCATATATAACCAAGAGTCGAGACGCCTTTTCTCTCTTCTTCCTCTTTTTCTTCTTCCGCGCTCGACTTCCGACTCTCGGTAGAGACGCACGTCTCTATCCGCCGCTCCCGATCTCAGGATGAATAAAATTTTCTTTTACAAACACGTGTCATAATTCAGTGATATCCTCGTGGTCCTCTACACCGTTCTGAGCAAGTTGGCTGCTTTCCAGTTACGCCGGTCACCCGTACTGGTAAAACCCAACAGTTCCAAATATCGAATTTGTACTTCCGCTGGCGTCCGATTGTTTACACCCGCGCTTCGATCGATTCGGAGTTGTCCCCAAAGGAGTCTCCTTCCGGTGTTCTCGGCAAAAGTCTACGTCACGCTTTTACGACGCGACGGCCGAGCGGGCCGAGTGGCCCAAGCCAGGTCAAAATCCCGTATCCCAAGCAATCTAAACTTGCCTTGGAAATCCTGTTCGAATACGACTGCGGCGAAAATTCACGTTCTCGACGCGATGCCCCGCAACCTAAGCGCATCAGCAACAGTCTGGAGACCCTGTTCGGATCCCAATGCGGCGGTTTTACTTTTTATTTTCAATTATTTTATAATTTCACTTTGTAACCTCTAAGTAAAATAAAAAAGTTAAAAAATATTGATTCAGGAAGCATTTAAAAAGAAGAAAATAAATGTTTTCCACTTCAATGTCTAACTTTTTTATTATATACATACATATTATGTTGTATACACATAAATTATGTTTACAATTAGATGTTACCCGCTAAAAACCGCTGCAGCTGGTCCACGTATATGCCGAATGGTCTCTTGGTTTTCTCCATATGAATAGAAAAAAACAATTGAAATAGTAATTTTAATAACATAAGATAAAATATTAAGATTGCTATGAACTTATTTTTTTTTTGTTGAATTATTCTGTAATTTCGCTTCCTCACTTTTGAGTAGAAGTTTCGCAGCAAACGAAAGTAACGAAGTACGATAGTCTTTTAAAACTATTTAAAATGTGCCTCATTGTAATATTTTGGAAATTCCTTTATTGCCGGAAATTTTCTTTATTGACAGAAATTTCGACGGCTAACGGTAATGAATTTCTAAAAGCTATTTCAACGGTAAGGGACTTTTAATTAGCTCCATCGTAGACGTCGTCGAATACGTTATTGTCATACGTTATTTCATTATGTCAAAAGAGTCTTTTGAAAAGAGATAGTTAGGAATTTCAGGGGATTTGAAAGAAGTGCTTAGGCGCTCGAAAAAACAATATACTGCTAATAGTGATCCGCTATAGACTTTACAAAGGACCTGTTAAAGGTAACCGTGCGTCCAGTTCCAGGTAAGTGAGCCGCTCGCGCGGCGTTTACGATCGGCCGAATCGTACCAATTGCACCCTTTATTACTTGAAATGAGGTCTAAAAAGATTATCGATAGGTCTCGTACCCGTCTCAGTGGTGTCACTTAAGGTAATATGGATTGCAACTGGTACGACCGGCCAACCGTAATCACCGCGCCTACCTTTAACAGGTTAGCCGTCGAAATTTCTGTCAATAAAGAAAATTTCCGGCAATAAAGGAATTTCCAAATATTACAATGAGGCACATTTTAAATAGTTTTAAAAGACTATCGTACTTCGTTACTTTTGTTTGCTGCGAAACTTCTACTTAAAAGTGAGGAAGCGAAATTACAGAATAATTCAACAAAAAAAAAAGAAGTTCATAGCAATCTTAATATTTTATCTTATGTTATTAAAATTACTATTTCAATTGTTTTTTTCTTTTCATATGGAGGAAAGCAAAAGACCATTCGGCATATACGTGGACCAGCTGCAGCGGTTTTTAGCGGGTAACATCTAATTGTAAAATTAATTTATGTATATACAACATAATATGTATGTATATAATAAAAAACTTAGACATTGAAGTGGAAAACATTTATTTTCTTCTTTTTAAATGCTTCCTGAATCAATATTTTTTAACTTTTTTATTTTACTTAGAGGTTACAAAGTGAAATTATAAAATAATTAAAAATAAAAGGTAAAACCGCCGCATTGGGATTCGAACAGGATTTCTTAACTGTTCACGCGCTTAGGTTGCGGCGCATCGCGTCGAGAACGTGAATTTTCGCCGCAGTCGTATTCGAACAGGATTTCCAAGGCAAGCAGTGATGCCAGAATCGTGGGTCGCTTTCCCCCACTCTTTTCTAAACATAGCTCGCCGTCTCTCGAACGGCCTGCGCACATGGACAGGGCTGAGATATACTTGCGTGTGTGTGCCAGCACGGTGGACGTAAAGTGGGGGTAGCCAGGCGTCAGCACACGAAATGATTTCTGCGCACGCGCTCTGGTTGTTGGGAGTCGCGTTGGTAACGTAGATCTTACGGAACACCCGAACGGGCCAGCTCACACGGATAGAAGCAAAAGTATACTTGCGTGGCAGAAACTGTGGAATAAAGTGGGGGTAGCCAGGACGTCGTGGTGATGGAAGCAAGTTCCACGATTCTGGCATCACTGCCTCTAAGCAGTGATGCCAGGACGTGGGATTTTCTCCCACATGGGAGCCTTCGTGCGCATGCGCATGCTGACGTCACAGCTCGACGGCGGTTGTTTCCATGGATGTATCTATGTGCAACAGTAGGTACGCGTAAGGGGCCCTTCCCAGTTGTTTCCCGCGTTTTTCGTTAAAGTGAAGGTGAGTCGCGTAATGTTATATAATATATTGAATTGTAGTGCAATATTAGTGTATTACAGTGACAGAAACCAGAAGATGGATTACCAGCAGCCTAGTTCGAGTGGATTGGCGGATAAGAAGAGAAGTAACAAAGGGAAAGTATTCCAATTATCTTGGCTAAAGAATAATATTTTCAAAGACTGGTTAAAATCTGATAATAATAAAAAAGCTTTCTGCACGGCTTGCAATAAAGTCTTGGCATGCGGAAAATCAGAACTTATTAGACATTCGCGGACTCAATTACATATTAAAAATACAAGCAAAAGCTGTGATATCACACCATCTGTTTTATTACCAAAAGTTGATAGTAATTCTGATTTGGACCATGTTAATAAAGTCAAAACAGCCGAAATAAAGTTAGCTGCGTTTTACGCGGAGCACAATATAGCTTTTCAAACAATTAATCACATGGTCCCTTTATTAAAGGAAACCTGTTCAGATCCGCAGGTGGTTAAGGATCTAAAATTGTCACGAACTAAATGTACGCAGATAATAAAAAATGTAATAGGCAAACGCGAAAGCGATAAGCTTATTACAGAATTAAAAATTCAGAAATTTTCAATATTAATTGATGAAAGCACGACTATATGTTTTATATATAATGTTCTTTGAATACTAGTAAGGTTTTCTGCAGTTTTTCTTACTCTCGCAACAAATGTTTGTATTCATGTAATAAATCGGCTGCAGATGTACAAAATAATAAAAAAATATATATTCATTTATTTCCATCTAAATATGTTATTTCTTTTAAAAATGTCCTCTTCCTGTAATTTCTACCGTATTTCAATTGTCACGGGGGTCTAACGATACCCCATATTTGAGTGAAGTATATACGTTACTGAGGATTAGGTAGTGCGCATGCGTGGGAAAAATCCCATGTCCTGGCATCACTGCCTCTAAGGCTCTAAACTCTAAGCCCTAAGCTACTCTAAATTGAACAATAGTTTTGAACCATGAACGTTGGTTAGGTTTTTTGTTTACTCGCGTTGAAGTAATTTTTGTTGATTTACAATGAATTGAGTATAACTTTTCTCATTGTATGAGCTAGTATACAACATTCACTATGTCTACGGATTTTATGAATATTGATGGTAATATAAAAAGAGTGCAGAAGGAAACTTTAACTCCATATAAAATAGCAACTGTCATTTTAATTAAGGAATATTGCAATGAAACGACAAAAGGTAAATTAAAATACATTATTGCCTATTACGTTTTTAATAGTGTTTCTCGTATTATAATAAGAATGGACTAATGAATCATGTAGATCAATAAAAATGTTGCAACATTAGTTTAATAATCTCATGTATAATTTAATGTAAATTTATGTTTTACTAATAGTATATAATTATAAGAATCATATAACAAGTTATCAATATTAATTTATCAACTTCATTGTAGCAATAGTTGAAAGACGTGACTTTTGTCTGGCAGCCTTAAAATTGATTCAAGTAAGTGCCTTTGTTTATTGTAATGAAGAAAGAAATACTTATGGATTTATTTGTCTTTAAAATACTTTCTTTATATGTTGTATATATTATTGATTTTTATAAAAAATTTGAATAATCTAGTTAGATATATTAAACATAGAAAGTTACTTTGAATTATTTTTCTTTTAGTCACCAGACATGGAGCTCAGTGCACTTTTAAATATATTGTATTCCCCTGAATACATCTTACATCGGTTTGCACATCGATTGGAAATGCAATTAAATGTTTTAAAAGAAGATGGAGTTGAAGGATTATTAGATTTGTTTGATAGTGTTGGGCATCTTATGAAACCAACTTTGGATCATTCTCTTTCTTTGCCTGGCTTAAATAAAAATTCAGTTCTTGGACTGTACATAAGAAGAGTTATTATATTTTTCGAGAAGTTACCTTTTGATCAAGTTGTATCGCTTTACGAAGTTTTGAAAAAATATCTAGAAAGGAAAGCCAATACCTCAGAAAGTTCAGATATTTCTACAGGTTCCAAAGCAGAGGACACATATACACATGAGTAAACTTTTCTTTCATACAAATATGTAATTCTAAATCATACACTTTTCTGTTACTCATTTTTATATTGCTATATTTTATATTGCTAGCAGAGCAAAAACGACTTGGGGTGGAAGACAAGCTGAATTACTTGTTGCACAGCAAGCACAGGCATTACAGACAGATGAACATAAAGCAATGTCCCCTACAGAGTTACAAATTCTGGTACGAGAACTATTGAGTTGTAGTCCTTACTATGCTGAAGCTGTGAGTATTGTTTGGTAAGGAAAATACTTTTTATGTTTTCAACATAAGAACATAATTAAAGCATTTTTTCTTTATATTGTTGAATGTTTTTCAGCATTACTTAAGTTACTTAAATTGTTTACGAGTAAATGAATACTGTGGAGCCATAGATAGTCTTTACCATTGCTTTGATAGATTGGCACCCCTTGAAAACAGAACTGCACCTGAAGATAGATCCCGTATTTTTAGATATGCTGCTTTAAATTTAGTAGTTCTACATGCTCAATTTAATCATAAGTAAGTATGCATATGTAGTGTTGTGTTTCATTATTTTCTTTTAGACTAATGCCAACAAGTTTTTTATAGAGAAGTAGCACTAGCTGCTTTAAAGGAAGCTATTATGATGGCTCAAGAAGCAGGAGATAATGTGTGTTTGCAGTTAGCCCATGCTTGGATGTATCATTTAACTACTGAACAAAAGTATGTGACAATATTTAATAATGTATATTAATCCTAGAATGGCACATATAAGTCATTTATGTCCATGATGTTTCTGTATTTTGGAACTTTTTAAAGATACTTTTATTTGACATAATAGTTCTTCACCTTAAAAAATCTGTAAAGTAAACAGTTTTTGCAATAGTAATACAGGGTGTGAAAGTTCAATATACATATATTGAAGAACGAAATTCTAAAATTTGATAATTGAAAAATACTTCATTTTCGAGTACTCAAATAATTTAACTTTTTAATGTTTAAATAATATCACCCAAAAATAGTACTTCATCAAATGTTATACATTTGTTCATGTATCCACGAAACTCAAGTTTGGTTTTTAAAATAATTAAAACATTTCAGAAGATCATAAGTTTTCAATATTAAAACCATTTGGAATAGCCCTGAAATTATATGTGTAAATGTTTCGATAATTTAACTATTTGAAATAATGCAGTGTACTGTTCTTTAATGTAATTCTCTCCTTATAATCGCGTTTTTGTCGACCCTCTGTCATTATTATTTTTGCCATACTACAGAGTCCTCGCGATTATCGACTCTGTTGAACTCGGCATCCGCATACTTTGTTGCCGCAGTGCGCCGAGACGGAAAGAAGCTTTCTCTCTGTTTTTCACTGGCTTGTCCTTTTCTACGTTCAGAATACTACAAAGGCGAGTTGTCGAGGCTCGAACTTCGAGCAAAAAACGTATTCACGGGGGTCAGAAGCGTTTCGCGTAGCCACGATTATCGTCCCCTCGCGGACCCGAGTTAGGGACGATAATCGAGAGGACTTTATATGAGGTTTTCATTCTGTTTTATTCGCTCATAGCTATTCCTCTTTATACATATGCATAGATCGGGAAGTAGTGAAAAACTGGCCGACGAAACAAAATCGTATCCTTCGCTCTCTACAATTACCGTAGCAAGGCCGAACGGCGTGATTATATGGAGAGAATACAATTGATCTGAATCAGGTTCCATATGAGTTACCCATGTGTGTCATTTAAAGGTCCCAAAAATGTGTCTATTATTGCAGGGTTGATCTAGTATGTATACAAATATGTGGTAATTATTATTACTCATGTTATATAGAGGGCTTCTTATAGAGAGATCAGTCGGCAAAGCAAGTATGTTAGGAATCACCCACACAACTGGTTTGGGTCTTATTGCGTATGCCCATAATTCTGCTTTAGAAGCTAAAAACCCATCGCAAGTATTCGAGGTACAAATCTAAATACAATTTATATTCTTGAAATTTCATGAATGTTTTACTAAGATATAATAGTGGTTTATTATTTGATACTAGACTCTAATGAAATCTGATGTTTTAAATTGTCAACATTCCATGACTGATTTAATGTCAATGACATATGCAGAAAAATCTGCATTGTGGGCATATTACGGTAAAACCGAAATGTCTTCGGTTTGCGCGCAGTTACTTCTTTTACACAATACAGGGGATAAGAAACAGCCCATGTTCAATGGGCCATCTACTTGTCAGGCTGTTGTTAATGTTGCAAATATTTTAGTTGAATTTAGTGAATATTCTTTTCTACTTAAATGTTAGTTTTTGAATGCGCATTTGATATGTATAACTTTTGTATATCTGCAGATATGGATGCTTGGTGAACAACTTTATATATTTACTCAGTTAATAAGACATGAGAAATGGAGCGAAGCTGAAACAATAGCAATGAATATTTCAAGTCTAGACCCTTTGGAATGTAAATTCAGGTACAATGAAAATGTTATCTACTTATTAAATATCACGTTACATCTACTATCTAAATTTGTAGGTTAGCAGAAGTTTGTTTAGGAAAAGGAGATTATCCGAAAGGCTTAGAGTGTATTGACAGCATTGAGGAATACGAACAAATAACACCGCAAAATAAAATAAGAGCTATGCTTCTCTTAAGTCAAATAATGCACGCGTCCGTTTCGCCTGAAAATGGAATGGCCGGTGTTAATTCTTTGGTACCCCTTAATACAGCATTAGAAGTGGCCATACAAAATCATTTGTCTTATTATGAAGCTCTAATTAAAATGCATCTTTCAAACACTCAGGTAACTAAATTAATGCATCGACTTTAGCGATGAACTTGGTTGAAGAAGCCATTACTCAAATTTTGGCTCATGCTGGATTTTACGATCAGGGCAGAGCGTTCGTATTATATGCGAAATGTTTAGTTGCTACTGCGCCTATATGCGGCAGTGCACGAAAGGAAATTATTTTAAAGGCTATTAAAGCACTTTCTAAAGCAAAAGGCTGTTTTACGAAAGTTGAAGCTTATGGTAGGCTTCGAGATACGTTATGTCTAGAATCTTTGTTTTGTCATGAGATCGATCTTAAGATTGAACGAAACCAATACGCTTTCGAGTTCCGTCAGTTGGATGAACAGTTTCTCACAAAATTAAATAACTTGTCTTTGTATTAGAAAAGAAATAAATTATAGAAAATACGTTTAAAATATTCGTTGTATTGTCATTTAGTATTCAGAAATTAAACGCTGAAATACAATTTTTTTTTCAAATATCTTGCTTCTTTATTTTATATTAAAACAAATTGTTGTTGATTAATACTGCTTATCAAATTATAGCAATGGACCGTGAACATTTTTATATTAATAACGCAGTCAGGACTGCTGATAAAATTATTTTTCATTTTATGTATGTATTTCTTTTTAACTGAAAAATAATTCCTGGAAAAATTATTGTATCGTTTTTCAAAATATTGATCTATCTATATTTTGAAACGAATGCAGGATGTACTGAAACGGGAAGACAAGGTAAAGCGAGAAGATGAAAATGACAAGTATACAATGGAAACATTTATTCATAGAATCCGTTGCAAAGGTACCACGGAATTTTTGGTATTCTACAGTTCCGTACCCCAATCCTTATATGGAATTTAGGTATAATCCATGCGAATTGCCTTCGCTGATCATCCCTGTTTCACGTGTAGTTATAGTTAATTATTTGCGAAGATTCAAAACGCATGGATCATATAATAAGTGCACACAAGACACAGATAGGTGAACGGCGACACACAGAAACAGTAGGGCTGAAAATTTTGCATCGAATCACGATCAATCCCAGCAGTTTCTGGTAACCCGTCGAAGATTGTAGATGATACTTTGTTTGAAGAGAATTTGGGTGGCGCACAAGTGATAGATTACACCCAATATTACAATTTGAGAAACACGCACGTATGTTCAGTTACATTAGTGACATTCGTTTCCTGTGAGCAATTTGACGGTTACCCTATCAGAGGGCTATCTACGTTGTGAACATTTGCTTCGTTTACACGTTCGAGGTTTCTTCCCTATAGCGCTAACGATAGGTGTCCATCACTCCGCGTATACAATAAGGTATGGATTAGTGCAATGACTTTACCCTCAGATGAGCACTACTCAATAATCGCCATTCATTTTTGAACCAAGTGTGCCACAAACAGTATCACAGTAACGATGATAAAAATCATAGATAAACGTACATCCACAAATGTTTGATTTCTGAATATTCAAATGTTCACATTAGAACCGTTACAAATTCTGCACATTCAACTATAACGCCTTATTTATCAAAGGTCGTGAACGTATTTATGAACGATTGTCATACAATACCGATGGAATTTTCGTTAAATATTTTCGCTCAAAAATTTCTTCTAATGTGAAACTTCGTAAGTTTTTGCGGGCTTACAACTGCATGACATTTTTTGTACCTACACTGAATTCAATACATACCCAAATTTTGATCATTTATTTTAAGAACTTCGAATATATGTAAAACTTCTATCAGTACCTAAACAAACAAAAACAATGTCCATAAATTATTTGAACCTTAATAATATTTGTTACTTCTACTCGATCGATAGAGTTTGTACAATGATGCTTGCCAAATGTAAGAAAATACACGTTTAACGTATACACGTATTTATTATCGCCTCGCATTTGGCTGACTGAAATCCAATCAATAAACTATTCCCTTTTTAATTTTACTTAGTAAATTGATCGGTATTCATAAGTACATACTGGACTTGATCCCATTCTTAATCCGACTACGAGTCGACTGTGATTTCATTGCACTAATTCGAGCCTCAGTGTATACATATTCTTTATCGTATCCGATATGTTTTCCTTCCGACATTCTACATATCCTGATTTTTTTGTAACGATTACAATGATTTCCCAGATAAACTTGCGAGTGCTCCACCTCTGTTTCTTTCGAATTAAACGGTAAAGTGCACATGTTTTCTTCGGTGCAATGAAATGGGTAGGGGAAAACGTATTGAGTATACACAGCCGGATTCACACACAATTATTCCTTCCTTACGATACAAGAGTACCACAATTGTTTAGAAAAGACCTCTATATTGTCTCAATCGTTCTTATCGTTCTACCTGATGTCTTAAAGTATACATGATTGATCGTTTTGATTGGCCGATATTAGACTTCCTTCGTCTATGATAGGAAACAGGGTTGAATTCACTTACACCATGACATACGATCTCATAGAGTTCGATGGAATTTTGAAATTCATCCATCAGTTCTTTATGTAATACATACTTCCAGATTCACTCGAAAAGTATCCGTATGTACAATAAGAAATAATTGGAAGTACAATATCTCTCCATAGAGAGTACTTTTTTAATAAAGTTTGTAATTGTTCGAACGATAATAAGTTCCAATTTTTCTTTAGTCAGAACAGTTAGTTTCTCTTTCAATAACTTAAATCTCGGAAGAATAACTTTATCTACGAATATTTCTTCCTTCGAGGAACATAAAGTAGCAGGCGGAGACGTAACATGAACAGATTCGTTTAGATTTCATAATACAATTCTATAATCATTCCAGAGAGTATATAAGCTCTAGAAAAACATCTCAAATAGTAAAGAGAGGAATAATCGAAACTTTCGGCTCCACGAGTTTTAGTGTGATAATTATTTCAAAAGTCTTCATTTAGATGCTTATCGTCAGTATTCTTCTAATTTAATTTTCAATGACTATTTTCTTTTCCTCAATATAATTTTGAACGTGCAAAATACTTCAACCGTTCTTTCATCGCGATTTTGACGAAGTTTCAGACGTGTTTCCAGAGCTACTAATCAATATAAATCGTGTATTGCATTAGAAGGAAACTATTTTAAGTACCTCATGATAGAAAGAAATAATATCTTACGAAATTTTATCTTAAGTCCTAAAACTTGAACATAAATGGTGTATAATTCTAGGAATGAAGTTGAATAGGATATTTACATGTTTATTAGTGATGCCCGATACAATTTCGATACATGTAAATATCGATATACTGGTTCATGAATATCGATATTTTCTATCGACACTTCATGGCTTGATCGATATTGCCTTTCGATACGAATGTACCGATCTTAGAAATATTCTAACGCATGTGTCTCTAATTACATGTTTTTTAAAACCAAAAGAACAAAAAAATAACCGTAATGTATATAAAAATATGTACAACGCGTCAAGGAGTGTTCTACTTGATTTTATATAACTAAAAAAAGGAATGATTTTTTACGGATTTCTTTTTGCTATTATATTAATGTCGTATCAATACGCGTTAATACCGATACTTTCTGTCCCATATATATACTATGTATATCGTACATACTAAAAAAACATGACGAATGTGTCGAACATCGCTAATGTTTACATGAAATCGGTTCCCATAGCGTAGTCGTTCCAACGATTACAATCACGCGTCGTGGTTGCGGTGAATGCACTGTCAAAGGTCCTTCGTTAAAAAATAATTCTGCCTGTGCGCTCTACATAATAAAACCTACGGTCGAGCAAAATTAGAAGTTCGAAGCCATATATCGTGTCTGCGAGACTCCGTTCGAGGTAGGTTCTTTTCTTCAACGTTATTCTGATTGAGCATCTAAAAGGGACAGACTGTGCAGATTGGGGGAGATGGGGGCGTGTGTCTCGCGAATATCAGGCAACGGGACGATGCCCTTTCTCGTTGATCGTCCACGGAGTTTCCCTAATTTTCAACGCGTTCGTGCCTGTCTGTTACGGGACGATAGGTAGGCAGTGTGCGTGTGTATGTGCGTGATCGTACAGAAATGATTCCCACGCAATGGAGAAACAGGATTGATCGATGGAACGATCACACTTCCATGACTCGCTGCACGGAGTTGATATCGAGTGCACAGCTGCCGGTCGTGTCAGGGGAATCCTGAAGGTATATTTCGGATGGCGTTATTCCTTCGGTTCTCATGTCGTCCCTCACCCGTTCCACCTAGAACAGAGGTTTCATTCGTTACTTTCAAAACAATTTATTAGGTCATCTCGTATGTAATGCGGCTTTACTTTTCGATATAGGTAATACGCCTATTTTCCAGTTCTATGGCCAGTTCTTCAATAGTTCAATTATTCAATAGTTCAATAATTCTTCAATAGTTCTTCAATTATTGACGATTTATTGCTCACAAGGGATGTTCGCGATGTGATACATACCGATTTTTCTGTAATTTTGCTGACTTGTTTATACGACTAACTTATGAATTTTGCTGTACTTGGTGCTACTTGTAGATTTTAGGGGAGAAACCACCATTTTTATCCAAAGCATCCCTTTCACTTATTCACATGGAACTCCCCAGATAGCACACAGACGGCCTCAAACGGCTTAGTGATGGCTGAAAGGCGTGTCAGACCTAAAATTGCCGTAAAATGGGCGTCTACAAAGAGTTATGTGCTATCCGGATCGTAACGTACAAAAAATATCGAAAAAAAGTGTAGGCAAATTTTATATCATTATTAGTTGATGTATCGGTAGCAGAAAATTTTCAAAAAATTCAAACATTTCTTCCTGTTGATATATGAACAACTAAAAACGATATAAAATTTATCTAAACTGTTTTCAATATCTTTTGTAGCTTTTTTGTAAATTATTTCTTACGAAACTTATTAATGGTGTTCATTAAAATGAATCTTTGAATATGTACGTAATTCGCCAATATACCACTTTTGGCAGGTGACGGTGTTAAACTTTATAAACCGAGTTAAATCAAAGAGTACCTATGTATTTTATATTTCAAAATCTAGACTACTAAGATAGTTGGAATAAATTAAAATAGATCTGAATACAGGTCAAATGAGAGGTGCAGAAAGTGATTGAACATTTCTTCGAATCTAGTAAACACAGAATTTTCTCCTTTTAGTTGTTGGTTTAGCGTCGTTCACGTGGAGCAATTACGATTATTTTTTTTTAAATTTCATAGAATTCCAAACCTGTCGAAGTACTCTCAGCAAATTGAGACCGGCGACCTTTTTTAAGTCGTGCACGTTCCATTTCCCACTTCGAAGGAGTTCAGCGAACAATTCTGGATACTTGGAGACATCCTCCAGACCACGCGGTGTTCTGTTAACAAAATCGATTATACCCTTGTGGCAAGCACAACATCGACCGTGTTTGATACAATCGTTGTAGAAATAGCTATTCCTATCATCGTATTTTCGTGGAAACTTTCTTATTTTATAACTTGCAGGTCACAGGGTTAAATATTCCAATATAAAGAATTCATCTTGCATTTTTTTCTAGTATAAAAATTGACATAGGTAACACTGAATAGTATACATCTTTACATAAAAATTTTTCGATGTTTTTCTATTAAAAATATTTTCAATATACAAAATATCTGAAGATTGGTGAATTTATTTTATTGTCGAATATGCAACAAGCCTCATGTTTATATGCTGCTATGATGTGTATATGCTACTGCTTCAAGAAATAAATTAATTTGACATAGTTTTATTAGAACAGTTACTAAGACAATTCCTTATTTAGCATTCTTTTTATTATTATGTAGTTGCAGCTAAGATTTATTTAACTCTCTTTATTATATAAATACAAAAATTTTTTCAGTCCATCAAATCATCTACACTCAAGTGTATTAGTTCAATTGGGTTCGATTCTTTTATTGTATGAAAATCAATTTAAATAAGACGTTGAACTCTTTTTTACAATAAAATCGAATACGTTGAGATATGTAACATAAGTGACCGCGATGTTTTTTAACAAAGAAGAAAAAGTATTTAGGCTCGTATAATTACATTTCCACTACAATTAATTTTCCGTTCGTAGGTTTACAATAATTTGTACAGATATAGTAAATTTCGCAATGCGACAAATAAATTCTATCCACAGGAAGGTGTACGGTGGTCCCGGTGCACCCACAAGGCGATAAATTTTTTCGGAGCAACACTGCCGCAGTGAAAAGGTTAATTAGAAATGTGTACATACCCTTACTGAAACTTACTGCTCGAATTTGATCTCGAGTCGTGATACTTTAGGTTCGAGCCAGTAACGCAGGTTCGCCGTCTTGATAAGTCATTTATCGATTTAAACTGTGATAATTTTGCATATTTTACAAATAATTTACGCATAATATTTAGATTCTGCAAAGTTTAACTGTAATGTAAAAACAATCGAAAATCATTCTTGACCATAGAACATTAATTTTTTAGGGTTTTTTCATTTTTCTAAAAATTGTTTTCTAACACTGGAATGTTAACTCTCAAATCGATATCGTTCCTTTTTCAATCTGTGAATTTTTATAAGATGAAGGAGGAAGGTATTTTCAGTTTAATATTTTAATAAAAATATTGCGGTTATGAAGACGATAATTTTCTTCCTATAATTTCCCTTTTCGACCTCCTAATGACATCACCGGTCCCATTATGTATAATAGGTCTAAAGATGTTAAAGAAATTTTAGAACAAATATTTCAAAGTGGATGTAAAAGAAATGTTTCTTTCACTTATTAACGGCGGAATTGGTGGTACCACCCTACAGCAGATGATTCTATGTACACAAATAATTATTAAATTGACTATGATTTCTTTTCATAGAGCTTAGTTTTGTTCTCGAGAAAATCGAGTACGAAACTTTAGGTGTATCTGAATTTGAATACATTTCGCTGGAGTGTTTGCTTATTAATAATATTTTTTCTCATGATAATGTTTGCAAATATTAACAGTGATATATTATTAGCAGTTTCCACGATAATTTAAACTTTATTGACAGGTAGCCTATCAATCGACTTAAATTTCAGTGATTATATTGTAGATGAGAAGCTTATTAATTTAACTTATACCAGGGTTACAGAAGAAATTGTTATATTATTCTATTGGAGTTCTTGCTAGTTCTATAACTGTAATTTGCTACTGTGATTGAACTGTTTAACACTTTGACTGCTACGTCACCCAAATATGGATGACACGTACATTCCAAAGAGAGCTTGATTGTTAAAATGTCATTACAAAATTTTGCCTAAAATTAATATCGCAGTATAATTTAAAACAAAACCAACAGTCTGTATTACCTAAACGCATGTATTTTCGACGATTTATGAATTAAAAAATTAAAAACAGTGTGTCTGAACACGTATGAGCTTTTTGACTGTGGCGGTCAACGTGTTAATAATTCCTCATTGCCGGTTGATCGTTTGATCTATTAAACCTATTAAATAGCAGCCGGTAAGTAATGTGTTAATATAAATTGACAGTTAAGAAAAGGTTCTTACAAAGTAGAAAATATCGAACCGCGGTCTATATTTCTTCTAAGTAGTAACAGTAAATTATGGTCAGACGCAGAACCCAACCGCACTTCGAAGTTCTCGAAAACGAAGCTTCGAACTAACAAATTTTCTCCTACATTTTCGATTTACTTTTACACAAAGAATCAGCTGTTGCTGCATCGTGGCACTTCTACCACTCCTGAGGGGGGTTAGGTTGGTGTGCGAACCCGATTTTTTTGTAACTTTGCAGACGAGTAGGGGCCTCGAGTTACTAACTGCGTTGCATTAAGTTTTAATAATAATTCATATTTAGGGTAGGGAAACGGTTCTTATATACATACCGACGTAAAAAACATTTTAATGGTTTGCTTTGCTTTAAAAAATTTTCTACCTCTTTACTTATGTGTAACATGTTGACTACCATAGTGAAAAAAGTCGTACGTAGGAAGACCCATTTTATTTAATTCTTTAAGTCATAAATCGTTGAAAATATATGAGTTTTGTTAATTGTTAACTATTTCGTTAAACCTACGCGTTGCGATTGAACAGTGTCTTTCGTTAATATCTCATATTTTTTCTAAGGAAAAACTTGTTCCAAATCGCTTCGCGAGTGATCCATTTTAGGGACCTGCAACAGTTTCGTTACACCTTGTATACGTGTCATCCACATTTGGATGACGTGGCAGTCAAAGTGTTAAATAATATTAATAAACTCAACAGTAGAAATATTTACGAAAATTATCCTACGTACCTTATAGAAATCGCAAAAAACTACTTCCAAATATACCTACTCTGGCCGAAGTAAGCCATTCTAATTTAAAAAATTCCTTATAACGATGTTTAGGGGATAGGCAGGATAATTTTCGTAATTATTTCTGCTATCCAGTTTATTAATACTATGTAAACATAAGTAGGGGGGCAGGAAAACTCAAAAAGCAAAGAAAAGCTTTAAATGTGGTTTACGTCGGTACATATGTATACAAGGGGTGTGTTCCTACCGTAAATATGAATTTCCGCCGAAATTTATCCCATTAAGTTCCAAGCAGTGAAATAAGGAAATTTTTGCACATGTAATTATTCTCTACTTACATATAAAAGTGTATAAGAGAGAATGTAAATGCTAACAACAAACTGTTAAGACCGGTACTTTTTGTGTAATAAAGTATTGCGTTTATGCAATTGCAGGCAATTTTGTATTGAAAAACGTAAATAAAATAATTTATATATTATTTTGTCAATGTATAAAAAATTTATTACATGAAGAAAGTGCACAAAAAGATTTCCATGACTTGAGAAAAAATTCGTTTACATCATAGTGTTATACATATACAGGGTAGGGCAATAACTATTACCACCTCAGATATCTGCGAAACTATAAGGTCCACAGAAATATTTGTTGAAACAAAATTGCACAATACGAAGAGAGTCATCCGATGGCGCTAATAGTTTTTTTGCAGGCGGAGGTACTTTGAATATTTCAAGGTCACCTCCATTTGTATAAATGGATCGATATGTTTTTGTTTCCGTAAAATAACAGAGAAGCTTAAAACGAGTTCAACGACTTATTACATAAGATCACAGTAGTTGTTGGAAATGATGATCATCACTATCAATACAACACTGGATTCTTTTTATGACTGATTAACGTGCAAGTCTTATAACGGCAGAAGTTATTGACGCACAGACTGCAATTGTTCCCTGTTGCATGTCTCTTGAGGTGTAGTTGGTATTTCTTTGTACACTTTATCTTTCAATGTTCTCCATAGCAAGAAATCTAGAGGTGTCAAGTCTGGTGAACAAGCTGGCCACGATATTGGACCGCCGCGCCGGTTCCAATCCAACGATTTTGAAATTTTTCATCGAATTCCCCTCGCGGAATTAATGAATAATGTGCTGGGCATCTATCATGTTTGTTGCATCCCTTATGCACCGCAATTCCCCTTTTTTTATTCTGAGAATTCACTGGGTTTGTAAGGCCCAATGCACTTGTTCGTGACGATGCACGGGTCGCTGGATTGCGTCAATGATTTAACACAATCCTCGTTGAAAATGGCAGGATAACGAATTGATTGGATATTGATTAACAATAAACTCACAATTATTTAATGATTGTACATAGAAAAACAAACTATTAATACAACTATTGAACGATGAATAACTGACGAAGTATAATACACAATGTAAGTTATGTGATTACTTCGGAGTCTTATACGTAAGTGTATACAGAGCGCAAGTTGTTGCTGACTCTGTCGCTGTTGCTGGTAGACTGCCTTGGAAGTGGCATTGAAAAGCCATGAAAATATACATTTTGCCTCATTGGCTGAGAAGGATGGAGGCGGTTGCTAAAAATATTGACCACTGATTGGTTGCCCTGAAGGAGGAGAAATCCGTTGGATTTTCCAAGACGTTATGGAAGGGGAACACCTCTCCCTCAGGTTGACGTGTACATGTGCAATGGGGCTTTGGGGCCAACTCCGAATCGATCGAAGCGCTGATGTAAACAATTGGACGCCAGCGGAAACACAAAATCGATATTTGGGACGTCTTGATAATACGACATTTAGCGGCAGTACCCACAAATAAATTTTGTTCCCCGTTACCATCAAGCTGGGTTTGTGTATTTCCTACGCGAAGACAGTGTTGCCGGAAAGTATCGTGTTTCTGACGCTGTTGCCTCATGTCCCGCGTGCAATTCTACCCGTGAGGAGAACGATGGAATAGCTACGGCCTACGGCTCGTGGCGAGATTTCGATTCTCGCCGAACGTCTAAGGCCAGCGACCGACCCATCGGCATACAATGTAAACAGACATAGATGAGATAAGGAATGACGCACGAATGAAAATTTAAACTTTTACAATTTGCAATATATTTTAATGAAAATGTCATGAATGAATTGAAGAAATTCTCCCGATTAAAATGCGTCCAAATTCGAGTGTAATTGGACAATTGTTACTCATACGTAATGTTGCGGATGAAA
>NW_015374095.1:24625-33919 GCF_001272555.1 Dufourea novaeangliae | reverse complement strand
TCTATATCAGTGAAAAGTGTATTTGTGCAATTGTCGAGGCTCAAGTTGGTTCCTACGAAATCGAACGTCTCTCTTGCACATCGCATATACATACACGGTTCCCGTTGATTGTGTGAGTGCACGGACACAGCGCACGGGCCACGGAGTCTCCCCCCTTAAGTTGGTCGCTCAAGGTTTGACTCGATCGGGCGAACTCTGCGCATACTCGAAGGGTACAAGTTTATGACCCTTTTGTTCCGAATTTTATTAGGACCGCTCGGACGGAAACTGCTGCCGACCAAATGTCGAACCTTCGGTCAAGAGATTAAAAAGAGCCAATAAGCGTGTAAATGGGCGAAAGAAAGTTTTTGTTCGATAGCAATACTGCTGTGACCGGGCCGAAAAGAAATATAAAATTAGGGAACTTCCTTCTAAGGGTCTTGTTATTCAATTTCTGTTCGCACTTTAGGAAACAATGCTTTATGATGGGCATTGTCCCTACGAAGCGATCCGTCGCATCTGGCATCCGGATGGCGCGGTACGTGAGGTCGACGGTAAGGTTTTCAATACAGTCCTCGAGACTGGACAATGTTGATACCACATGGTTTGTCGTGTAAATAAAGGCGATTCCTCTAGCAAAGAGCCCAATGTATCCTTAATAAAATTAGCGTAGATGTTGCCACTCAAATTTCTATTGATAAAATGAGGACCAATAATTATATCACTTATAATAACCCACCATACGTTCACAGACCATTATCTCTGGTGTTCAACCTGTCGCAGCCAATGTGGATTTTCCACTGCCCATAAATGCGTGTTATGCAAATTAACATTCCCGTAATTTGTGAATGTTGCCTGACCAAAAGAAAATAAGACGGTATTAAAAAATAATTAATTGTTTTGGATCTGATATTTAGCCCATCGACAAAATTCAACGTGATTCATGAAGTCGTTCCCCTGCAATTGTTGGTGAAGACTAACATGGTACGGATGAAATTTGTGACGGTGCAAAATGCGAAGTACGCTCCTCCTACTAATGCCAGATTCGCGTTTAGCACCGATTTCATTTTCTTCGTTTGTTACTTGCTTTCGGCGTTCACTTTTACGAACAGGTTTGCCTAAGTTTATCACACACATTTTTAAATGTTCTATGTGAAGGCCGAGACCGATGTGGATATCGTTCAGCATACAAGTTTTTTGCCCTTACAGAATTTTGTTGGCAGTCGCCATAAATAAGAAGCATATCGAGTTGCTCTTCAGACGGATACATGGTGCCCGGTTGACCGATACGATACTACTCTTATCATGTTTTTCTTATTCTGCAAACTTATTAAAGTGTCCTTCAAACAGTGTTTATTTTCAGTGAAGTAAACTGTAAGCATTATATATTGCTTTTCTCTATTTTCTATGATCTTCAATGACCTTATGTATAGTTCGTTGAACTCATTTTAAGCTCCTTTATCATTTTACGAAAACAGAAACATAACGACTCATTTAAAAAAATTGGAGTTCATCTTGAAATATCCAAAGTACCTCCACCTGCAGAAAAAGCTATTAGTGCCATCGGATGGCTCTCTTCGTACTGTGTAATTTTGGTTAAACAAATATTTCTGTGAACTTTATAGTTTCGAAGATATCTGAGGTGGTAATAGTTATTGCCCTACCCTGTATACTTCAATTTCTTCAAATTTCAAAACGTCGTAGAATCTAACTGGAAGAAGAAAAAAAGGGACGAAAAAAATATCAAGCGGATCCTCTCTCATAACTGCAACATGAAAAACAGATTTCAATAATGTAAATTCACTGAAAAAAATTGCAAGTTAAATGTTGTGTTAACGCAACGTTGGGTCCTAACGGTTTAAGGGCAGTATTTCCATTCGAAGGGGTCAAAATATCAGTTTTTTAAGTTGTGTTTTCTTAAAGTATAACACCGGGAAAATGTGTTCTCAAAGTGATATGCTTCAATTCATTGAAACGAAGTCATAACGATTTCAAGAGAACGATAAACCGGAGAACGGTATACCGACCGCTGCACGAGTAAACGCGTTTTCCTCCAAACTATGTTTTCCAAATTGGCTACCACGATATCTAAATAACGAGTTAACCAATAAACTTCAGTTTTAACATACATATAAAATAGACGTTTCTTTATCTTGTGAAGTACTATTATGTCAATATCTGCAACAATTTACTTTTCTTGCCTGAAAAAGTTGCAAATTTGATGACATTGTACTTTACATACCTGTCATTTTATTGAGAAAGGTTTTTTCTGCTTCATAGTAGTTCACAAGAAAGCTACTTTTATGTATATTAAGATTATCTTTGATGTTTTTTACGATGAATACAACCACGTAAGTCATGTCAGCCATTCAAAGCGATATGCTGCATAAAACATGTAACAACTTTGTTAATGTAAAAGATAATTGTACAAAAATAATACAAAAAACTACAAGTTCGTTGGTCCATTAATTCTTTTTAGTTCCAAAAATCGCTTAAACATGACACCGCTGAGTGGGAATACCTTATTACTGAAGCACTGCTGGTAATTCGAGGTCCCTTACTCGCCTGCAAAGCTATAAAATAATCGGGTTTTGCCACTAACATAAGGGGAAAGACTCCGTGGCCCGTGCGCTGAGCGTGCACTGACACAATTAACGGAAACCGTGTATGTATACGCGATGCAGGAGAGAAACAATCGAGTTCGTACATTCCAACTTCTGTCTCAATAATTACACAAATGAACTTTTCACGGTATAGAACTCACGGGTAGACTTCACTACAGGGTGGTATGGTCCGTGTAAACATCAATAAACACCCTACGTTGAAAGAATTAGAATTTTAGAAAGTGTGCGATTGTGACACACGCCGATGTATATGCACACAAGATGGCTGCTCAAGTCACATTTTGTCAAATATCTCACGACTAATAGTTTTCTCGTCAAAAGCAGACCAGACTACCCTGCACACCACTATCATACTATCGTAGAAATCCGATTTTTGTCAATTTATTACTCCTGGAAGGCAGAAGTTGGTATTTACGATTTGACGCGTCCAGACTCAGGAATGAACAGCGGTATAGTTCAAGGATTCTCCGCTAGAGGCGTTTATGGTATTTGTCAGGCACTTTGGCTATGTTACCACCGAGCAATGAGAAAACAGAGGGAGTCGGTAAATGTAACCTCGCAACACGTGCTGGTTTGTTTCAATTGTTTTGTTACGCTGTTACCACATGTTCCCCATTTTGTACAATTCTGCCCATCAGGAGACCGATAGAATATCTACAGCCTAGGCCTACGGCCCGTGGCGATATTTCGACTCTTGTCGAACACAGGAAAAGAATGGCGCGACCAAAATAGATTCAAGAATAGCACAATACATACTTACGTATTAATGTGTGCAACGATAAAATTTTTCTATTCGTATTTGCAATGATGCTTATTTTTTTAATCAACAGAATTACATACGAAGTACTAGAAATGGTATTCCCGAGAAATAAATTGTAATAATGACACCACATATATTCCGGGTATTCCATATACAAAAAACATGGAATACTATACAAATCTGCTGTCTGAAATGATATTTATTTATCTCTCATTGATATAATTGATACGGGTAATATAGGAGTACACATATATTTCATAAAAATGACGCAAAAAGAACAATTTTATAGAATGGACAAATTTATTCGATGAGAATTTATTCAACGAATAAAGATACTTTCTTTATTCGAAGAGGGTTTTGTATTTCGCTAATTTTTTGTGCAAAATAGTTCGGAAGGTCATTACTCGGAGGGATTTGAACATAGAGCTTCGAAACTTTAAGAGAATATGGCATCCATTACGATAAAAAAGCATGCCAAATTTCAGCACTAAATATTTCTTAGTTTTTACAAAAAGGCATTAATTTATCCCAAACGCGTCTCTGAAAAAGTTGAATTCTCCACCTCGGACAAGTCGGATAGCAAGCAGCGCGGATAATTTTTACTCTTTGAGAGTTGTACTATCATATAGATTTCAAATGAAATGAATTTTTAAAATTAAATCACTGAAAAGTAGCTCCAAAAAGTAGGTACCTTTTTTTCTTGTCAGCTACTTGAATAACATCGTAATTTTTTATTCTATTGTAGGATTTTCATATATAATACTGTAAGCTGTAAGGTGTGAATAATGTGTAACAGTGTATGTGTGTGTGTACCTTCTCGACATTTCAATAAAACAATATTGATTTAAAACAGCTTTAACACTAATCGGTAATATTGACTTTTTAAAACATCTACTATTTTCATAACGGACGTGATGGAACGAAGAGTGAATGTGTGTGTGCGTGCACGAGGCCACGATGTAGTAAATTAGCCACGCACCCGTGAGGAGTTTTCCGTTGACAACGACGAAAAGACCTCCCGGCCGAGAAGGGTCATTCTTCGGTTCGAGACGATTTAGAAAATATGTTTGAGATACATCACCATATTTCCTCTGTAATTCTATTCTTCTTCCATACAATCTCTTATAATCAAAGACATCGAATAAACCTTGGAACAACTTTTGCCAGTACCAATAAACGCGCTGCCGAGCGTTGATCGCCGAAGGTCCAAGACCAGCGACCGTCCATCGGCATACAATGTAAACAGATAAGAATTCATGGATAAGTGAAAATTTTAACTTTTACATTTTTCAATATATTTTAATGAAAGTGTCATGAAGAGATTCTCCAGATAAAAATGAGTGCAAACGCGACATCAGAATTGATCAATTTAAATTGTTCGATTACACTCGAGTTCGGACTCATTTTTATCAGGAGAATATTTTCAATTCATTCATGACACTTCTATGAAAATATATTAAAAAATCTAAAATTGTAAATTTTCACTTATACATGATTTCTTACCTGCTTACATTGTATGCCGATGAACGGTCGCTGGTCTTGACGTCGACGCTCGACTAGTGATGCCAGAATCGTGGTACTGTTTACCCCCACCACTCTCCCACTCCGACGTACCATCGTCTCCCACTATGACGTCCCGGCTACCACCACTTTACGTCAGTGATGCCAGGACGTGGGATTTTTCCCACGCATGCGCACTACCTAATCCTCAGTAACATATATACTTCACTCAAATATGGGGTATCGTTAGACCCCCGTGACAATTGAAATACGGTAGAAATTACAGGAAGAGGACATTTTTAAAAGAAATAACATATTTACATGGAAATAAATGAATATATATTTTTTTATTATTTTGTACATCTGCAGCCGATTTATTACATGAATACAAACATTTGTGGCGAGAGTAAGAAAAACTGCAGAAAACCTTACTAGTATTCAAACAAGAACATTATATATAAAACATATAGTCGTGCTTTCATCAATTAATATTGAAAATTTCTGAATTTTTAATTCTGTAATAAGCTTATCGCTTTCGCGTTTGCCTATTACATTTTTTATTATCTGCGTACATTTAGTTCGTGACAATTTTAGATCCTTAACCACCTGCGGATCTGAACAGGTTCCCTTTAATAAAGGGACCATGTGATTAATTGTTTAAAAAGCTATATTGTGCTCCGCGTAAAAAGCAGCTAACTTTATTTCGGCTGTTTTGACATTATTAACATGGTCAAAATCAGAATTACTATCAACTTTTGGTAATAAAACAGATGGTGTGATATCACAGCTTTTGCTTGTATTTATAATATGTAATTGAGTCCGCGAATGTCTAATAAGTTCTGATTTTCCGCATGCCAAGACTTTATTGCAAGCCGTGCAGAAAGCTTTTTTATTATTATCAGATTTTAACCAGTCTTTGAAAATATTATTCTTTAGCCAAGATAATTGGAATACTTTCCCTTTGTTACTTCTCTTCTTATCCGCCAATCCACTCGAACTAGGCTGCTGGTAATCCATCTTCTGGTTTCTGTCACTGTAATACACTAATATTGCACTACAATTCAATATATTATATAACATTATGCGACTAACCTTCACTTTAACGAAAAACGCGGAAACGACTGGGAAGGGCCCCTTACGCGTATCTACTGTTGCACATAGATACGTCCATGGAAACAACCGCCGTCGAGCTATGACGTCAGCATGCGCATGCGCACGAAGGCTCCCAAGTGGGAGAAAATCCCACGTCCTGGCATCACTGGTACCGGTTGTGTTCGCAAAAGATCCCGGTGCCAGTGATGCCAGAATCGTGGGTAAACCGCGCGAGCGCTTACCCTCTCCATGCCTCCCGTGGGTATTTTACACAAGCATATTCTAGCCTATCCGTGAGCTCTGCCCCCACTACGTCCTACTCGGCGACTCACGAACCCAAGCGTTTTCTACCTCTGCCCGTGTGCGCTGTGCTCTCGCATTTACGACGCGACGGCCGAGTGGCCCAAGCCAGGTCAAAAATCCCAAATCCCAAGCAACCTAAAATTTACGTCCTGAACGCGGAGAGCTGCATGATTTCCCTCACGCGTTCATGATGAAGACCCTGTCCGAAACCCCGTTTGAATCCCGATGCGACGGTTTTAGTTTTTATTTTTAATTATTGCATAATTTCATTTTGTAATATGTCAGTAAAATAAAAACTTCGAAGATATTGATTCAAGAAGCATTTTAAAAACATGGGAGATGTATTTATTCCTCTTCAATATTTAAATTTTTTATTACACAAATACATATTCTCTTATGTATACACAAATTATTCGTACAATTAGATGTTCCCTTCATTCTAAGTATTACAGTACATACATATGAAAACATTGGAAGAAAAATCCATCACATTAATATGTTACGTACAGTAAAATGAAAGCTTGGAAGATATTAATTTGAGAAGCATTTTCAAAATTAGATTTTTTTGTTAAGCTGGTCCACGCAGATGCATTTTGTTGATTTGATGTCGGTGAGCATGGATAATATACATGTACATACAACACATCGTCTTTTCTTTTTGTCCTGTAAATAATGTCACAAGTGTTCCGTCCTCAATATGGACTTTCTTTACTCACGGTATATTAATTTATTTGGGCGGCTACAGTGCTTCTTTCAAAATCTGGGAAATTCCTAACAACCCCTTTTCAAATAATCGGACAATCATGTATTCGGGGCGCGTATAATTGCACCTAATTCAAAGTCCCTATACGTTAAAATGGTTTCTAAGAATTCAATACCGTCCTACTTTCCGGTAATAAAGACATTTCCAAATTATGTGTTACAATGAGCCACCGTGCAGTCTCGTTATTGCCTCCAATTACGATAGGGTTGGCCGCGTTGCGGTTAGATACGTCTCACCCTAAGTACCTGTTCATAATACGCGCGTCATGGTCATATTCGGTAGTAGTACTATTATTCCAATTGCGGTTCACACTATGTGTATACTTCTTTTCAGACATAGAAAAGTAAAGGACTACTAACATCACATGTGCGTGGACCTACTACAACAGTTCTCAGAAACGCGAAATATATCATTAATACAAAAATCGAATTTTGAAAATGCTTCTCAAATTAATATCTTCGAAGCTGTTATTTTACTGACATATTACAAAGTGAAATTATACAATAATTAAAAATAAAAACTAAAACGGTCGCATCGGGATACGCATAGGCTCTTCATCATGAACGAGCGTGTGAGAGAAATCATTCTGCTCTCGGCGTCGGTCCTTTACTTTTCTATACCTGAAAAGAAGTACATATGCACATAGTTTAAACCGCAATTGGAACAATAGTACTACTACCGAATATGACAATGAAGCGCTTCTGAAATTAATATCTTCCAAGCTTTCATTTTACTGTACGTAACATATTAATGTGATGGATTTTTCTTCCAATGTCTTCATATGTATGTGCTGCAATAGTTAGAATGAAGGTAACATCTAATTGTAAGAATAATTTGCCTATAGTATATATAAGAGAATATGTATTTGTGTAATATAAAACTTAAATATTAAAGAGTAATAAATACATCTCCCATTTTTGTAAAATGCTTCTTAAATTAATATTTTTGAACCTTCTATTTTACTGGCAAATTACAAACTAAAATTACACAATAATTAAAAATAAAAAGTAAAAGCGTCGCATCGGGATTCGAACGGGGTTATGGACGGTGTCCTCGTCATGAGGGCATTAGAGAATTCATGCTGCTTCGACTCTCGGCGTTTAGATTGCTTGGGATACGGGATTTTGACCTGGCTTGGGCCACTCGGCCGTCGCGTCGTAAACGCGTGACGTACGTACACTTTTGCCGAGAACACCCGAAGCAGAGCGCACACGGGCAGAGGTAGAAAACGCTTGTGTTGGTGAGTCGCCGAGTAGGACGTAGTGGGGGCAGAGCTCACGGATAGGCTAAAATATGCTTGTGTAAAATACCCACGGGAGGCATGGAGAGGGTAAGCGCTCGCGCGAACATCCCACGATTCTGGCATCACTGCCCGGTGCCACCCCGCAGAGCGCCGAGCCCGGCCACCGTGTGGTTTTAGTGGGTATTCCCCCTGGGTTTCGCCCTATTGGGGGTGAGTCCCACACTACCCCCGCCCACTCCTCCCACATTGGGGGAGGGAGGGGGTGTGCGTAAATGCATTTCCTCACGTAAAAAAAAAAAAAAAAAAAAGGCCGTTCGAGAGACGGTGAGCTATATTTAGAAAAGAGTGGGGGTAAACCGTACCACGATTCTACCATCCAGCTGCCTTGGAAATCCTGTTCGAATATCACTGTGGCGAAAATTCACGTTCTCGACGCGATGCCTCGCAAACTAAGCGCGTCAGCAACAGTCTGGAGACCCTGTTGGGATCCCAATGCGGCGGTTTTACTTTTTATTTTCAATTATTTTATAATTTCACTTTGTAACCTTTAAGTAAAATAAAAAAGTTAATAAATATTAATTCGGGAAGTATTTAAAAAGAAGAAAATAAATGTTTTCCACTTCAATATCTAAATTTTTTATTATATACATACATATTATGTTGTATACACATAAATTATTTTTACAATTAGATGTTATCCTTACAACACTACTGATTAGTACTCTGAACATTCGTACAAAAATCTATTAGATTAAAATATTACGTCATAAATGTATCTTCAGTCTTTAAAAATTTGTTGGCTTTACTTGCCACCTCTAAGTTAAGTTTGAATGAAAAGTTAAAAAATATTAATTCGGGAAGCATTCTTAAAATTCATTTTTTTTTGTTAATGATACATTTTGCCACTAACGAAAACCGCTGCAGCTGGTCCACGTATATACGATGCCGAATGGTCTTTTGCTTTTCTTCATATGAAAAGAAAAAAACACAATTGAAATAGTAATTTTAATAACATAAGATAAAATATTAA
>NW_015374095.1:0-23583 GCF_001272555.1 Dufourea novaeangliae | reverse complement strand
AGTAGGGTTGTAAGGATAACATCTAATTGTAAAAATAATTTATGTGTATACAACATAATATGTATGTATATAATAAAAAATTTAGATATTGAAGTGGAAAACATTTATTTTCTTCTTTTTAAATGCTTCCCGAATTAATATTTATTAACTTTTTTATTTTACTTAGAGGTTACAAAGTGAAATTATAAAATAATTGAAAATAAAAAGTAAAACCGCCGCATTGGGAACCAAACAGGGTCTCCAGACTGTTGCTGATGCGCTTAGGTTGCGGGGCATCGCGTCGAGAACGTGAATTTTCGCCGCAGTGATATTCGAACAGGATTTCCAAGGCAGCAGGATGGTAAAATCGTGGTACGGTTTACCCCCACTCTTTTCTAAATATAGCTCACCGTCTCTCGAACGGCCAACGCAACGCGGACAGGGCTTGGTTATGCTTGTGTGTGCCAGCACGGTGGACGTAAAGTGAGGGTAGCCGGGACGTCATAGTGGGAGAGTGGTGGGGGTAAACAGTACCACGATTCTGGCATCACTGCGCTCGACACTTGGAAGCACGCAGAGTTGGGCAAAATTTATATCTAAATAAAAATTTCTAATAATGAATTAAAGATCAAATAATTTTATTCCTTATTCGAAATTCGAATGAAAAAAGTATTTTTCGTTGACGCGGATTATCCGACGGATAAAAGATACTTTTTTTATTCATAGCGTCAAATAATTTTTTGAATGAACTTACAAATAACTTTGGCCAGCCAACCAGCCAGCCAGCTCGAAAAAACGCGCTGGTGAACGTCGAGCGTCGAACGTCCAAGGCCAGCGACCGACTATCGGCATACAATGTAAACAGACGTAGATGAGATAAGAAATGACGCACGAATGAAAATTTAAACTTTTACTATTTGCAATATATATTAATGAAAATGTCATGAATGAACTGGAGAGATTGTTCCGATTAAAATGCGTCTAAATTCGAGTGTAATTGAACAATTGTTACTCATACGTAATGTTGCGGATAAAAATGATATATTATTGAAAATACTCCGAATGATGTCGTATTTGGACTCATTTCCACCGGCAGAATCTCCTCAGTTCATTCGTAACACGTTAATGAATGAATACTGAAAACTATAAAAGATTAAATTTTTATTCATGCATTTTATTCCTTATCTGTTTACATTGTATTTCGATTGTCGGTCGCTAGTCTTTAACGTTCAGCCCTCGGCCATTCGCTCGGCGCTCAGCAGCGCGTTTATTCCTGATGACCAAAGCTATTCGAAGGAACAATCAAGCGTCAATGTGAACACGTGCGCTTTGAGTTCTTTAGCCGACGGTGGGAGAAGCAGACAAAAAAGTTTAAAAGGCCGCGTATCGATGTGATTCATATTGTACTATCCAAAATTCTATGCTGCTTTTTTATTGACAGTATATTACAGTTTAGGTGCGTCGCAGTGAAGATGATACGCTAAGTACGCATGCGGCCTCCCCTGTGTGGCGGGGGACAGAATACGCCCACGGTAATCCCTGCCTGTCGTAAGAGGCGACTAAAAGGGACTGTTGGGACCGCGGGACTGTGGCACCCGCGGTTCGGTGGGGGGGGGAGCTCTGCTTCCCCCACCACAGAGAGGGCGCTCCGCCGTCCACTGGCGAAGCGGGCGCTGGGGAGGTACCGGTCGTGTTCGCAAGAGATCCCGGTGCCTCCCCGCACAGCGCCGAGCCCGGCCACCGTGAGGTTTTAGTGGGTATCCCTCCCGGACATCCAGTCCGGGGGGTGAGTCCCACACTACCCCCGCCCCCTCCCCGTCGGGGGATGCGGGGGGGTGCGTAACGCATTTCCTCACGAAAAAAAAAAAAAAAAAAAAAAAAAAAGTACGCATGCGGCAGCAAGTAGTTGTTAGTTCAAAATTCTCCGCTGGGCGATGAATGAAACGATTGAGGGAGCGTATGCGATTAATTGTGTTTTTTTGCGTCCTTTTTATGAAATGCATGTGTAAGTACATATATAACACCTGCGTCAATTACGTCAATAAATTATAAATAACTATTGTTTTTCGGGAATGCCATTTTAAGTGTGTAGTATGTAATTTCGTTAATGAAGAAAAATAAACATCTTCGCAAGTACGAATAGAAAATGTTAATCGTTGCACACATTAGTACGTAAACATTTTCGTGCTCCAATCTCTTTCAGTCGCACCATTCTTTTCCTATGTTCGGCGAGAATCGAAATCTCGCCACGAGACGTAGGTATTCCATCGTTTTCCTGATAGGTAGAATTCTAATGCGGGACATGAAGCACAGCGTAGGAAAAATTGATACGGATCAGGAACAGTGGCTTCGCCTAGCAGATACACAAACCCAATTTGATGGTAACGGGGAAAAAAATTTATTTGTAGGTACTGCTGTTAGATGTCGTATTATTAAGCTGTCCCAATTATCGATTTTGTGTCTTCGCTAGCGTCCGATTGTTTATATCAGCGCTTCGATCTATTCGGAGTTAGCCCCAAAATAGTCTCACCCCTTCAGAAGATTCGAGAATGAAACAATACTTACGTACTGATGTGTGCAACGATAAACCTTTTCTATTCGTACTTGCAATGATGCTAATTTTTTTTCATTAATGAAATTACATACGAAATACTTGAAATGGCATTCCCGAAAAACAATATTTATTTATCATTTATTGACCTAATTGATACAGATGTTATATACTTACACACGTACAGGGTGAGGCACTTAAAACCGGCCACCTGAATAACTTGGGTGCTATTGGCGATAAGAAAAAATGCATCAGGCCAAAATTATTTGGTATCGAGGGGCTGATCATCCGATGTTACTAGTGTTTTGATAGGTAGAGGCGTCAAGGAGATATGAAGGTCATCTCTGTTTTTTTAAATGGAACGGTATGTTCTTTTACTTACATTCTGATAGAGTATTTCAATATGAATACAATGACCTATTGGAAAGGTCATGCGTGGACTGGGTTCAGCCAATTGTGCTGGAAAATAGTTTACTTTGAGGAAATGGAAGAACACTTCCTTGCCGTCTCTGGTTGTTGAAATTATTACTTCATCTCTGTCTCGTAATCTCTTGTTATGAGTCGTTGAATGGAAATAAACATTCAATCACGCTGTACACTTCATCTGTAGATACTATGATTAGTCGTTTATGAGAATCTCTGCCGAGCGAAGTGTAAGAAGTTTTGCAGAAAAAGTAGATATTGTTTTTGTTTATGGAGAATGTCGCCAAATTGTAAGAGATGTAGTCCGTTTGTATGCTGAACGGTTTCCCGAATGTGTCACACCTTCACGATCTACATTTACGAATGTTATTAAAAGTTTTCAAGAAACTGGACGTATAGATAACGAAATACGAAGAAGATCCAAGGCAGCAACTGATGATCGAAATACAGTGAACATTTTAGCAGCTGTAACACAAATTCCCCATGCTAATACAAGGCAGCTGGCACGTGAAAGTGGCATCAGTCAACGAAGTGTTTTGCGAATATTACATATAAATAAATTCCACGCTTTTCATGTTTCACTTCACCAAGAATTACATGACATTTTTGTGAATGGGGTCTGCAGAAATTACAGAGTGATGAGCTGTTTTTGACTAAAGTTTTGTTTACGGACGAAGCTACATTTACAAACTGTGGCCAAGTAAATCGTCATAATATGCATTATTGGTCAATAGAAAATCCACGGTGGCTGGGAGAAGTGGATGAACAAAGACCTTGGTCTATAAACGTTTTGTGCTGACTTCTTAACGGTGAAATAATTGGTCCTTATTTTATCGATGGCATATTAAACACTTCGAGATATAAACACATTTTAACGGAACTTTTACCACACCTGCTGGAAAATATTGGGCTTCACATACGTCAAATTATGTGGTTCCAACAAGATGAATGCCCTGCTCATTCTGCACTGATAAGTACTCAATTCCAGTACTCAATTGGTCGTGCAGGAAATCATAAATGGCCCGCACGTTCTCCAGATTTAACACCTCTGGAGTTCTATTTGTGGGGAAAATTAAAGCAACAAGTGTATAATGAAATACCAACAACCAAAGAAGATATGAAAGAGCGTATCAGAAGAACTTGTGCCGCGATAAACACACCTGAAATTCAACATGCCGTATTATCCGTCAAGCAACGCTTCAAAGCATGCATCAATATTCAAGGTCACCATATTGAACACTTGTATTAGTCGCGTGTCACTGTTGGATAAATAAATCAACGGTGCTTGATCATTTCCTCAAAGTATACTATTTTCCAGCACAATGGGCTGAACCCAAACCCCGAATGACCTTTCTAATAGGTCATTGTATTCATCTTGAAATACTCTATCAGAATGTAAGTAAAATAACATACCGTTCCATTTAAAAAAACAGACATGACCTTCATATCTCCTTGACCCCGGTCCCTCGATACCAAATAATTTTGGCCTGATGCATTTTTTCCTATCGCCAATAGCAGCCAAGTTATTCAGGTGGCCGGTTTTAAGTGCCTCACCCTGTATTTCATAAAAAGGACGCAAAAAGAACACAATTAATAGCATACGCTCCCTCAATCTTTTCATTCGCCGCTTAGCGGAGATAGATTTTGAACTAACAACTAATTGCTGCCGCATGCGTACTTACCGTATCATCTTCACTGCGCCCGCGCCTAAACTGTAATATACTGTGAATAAATAAGCAGCATAGAATTTTGGATAGTACAATATGAATCACATCGATACGCGGCCTTTTAAACTTTTTTGTCTGCTTCTCCCACCGTCGGCTAAAGAACTCAAAGCGCACGTATTGACATTGACGGTTGACTGTTCCTTCGAATAGCTTTGTAGGAATAAACGTGCTGCTGAGCGCCGAGCGAAAGGCCGAGGGCTGAACGTGAAAGACCAGGGACCGACAATCGAAATACAACGTCAACAGATAAGGAATGAAACGCACGAATAAAAATTTAAGCTTTTAAAGTTTTCAGTACATTTATTAAAGTGTCACGAATGAACTGAGGAGATTCTGCCGGTTGAAATGAGACCACATACGATATCATTCGGAATATTTTCAATAATGTATCATTTTTATCCGCAACATTATGTATGAGTAACATTGTTCAATTACACTGGAATTTGGACGCATTTTAATCGGGATAATCTCTTCAATTCATTTATGACATTTTCATTAATATATATTGTAAATTGTAAAAGTTTAAATTTTCATTCGTGCGTCATTCCTTATCTCATCTACGTCTGTTTACATTGTATACCGATGGTCGGTCGTTGGCCTTAGACGTTCGACGCTCGATGCTTACCAGCGCGTTTTTTCGAGCTAGCTGGCTGGCTGGCCAGAGGTATTTGAAGGTGTGTTCAAAACCTTCGGATAAAAGCTACAAATAAAGATGAAAATTTTATTAGACACTACGAATAAAAAATTTATTCGTCGGATAATTCTCGTCGAATAAATTTATTCATTCGACGCTCGTCGAATAAATGTACTTTTCTTATTCGAACTTCGAATGACGAATAACATTTTTTTCTCTTTTATTCATTATTCGAAATGTTTATTTAGATATCAATTTTGCCCAACTCTGCGCGCTTCCCTAGTGTTGAACGTCGACGTCAAGACCAGTGACCGTCCATCGGCATACAATGTAAACAGGTAAGAAATCATGCATAAGTGAAAATTTACACTTTTACATTTTTCAATATATTTTCATTAAAGTGTCACGAACGAATTGAAAATGATAACCATGAGTTACCTGCTTACATTGTATGCCGATGGACGGTCGCTGGTCTCGGACCTTCGCCAGCTCGGACCCAGCGCTTTTATTCGTACTGGCAAAAGTTGATCGAAGGTTTATTCGATGTCTTTGATTATAAGAGATTGTATGGAAGAAGAATAGAATTACAGAGGAAATATGGTGATGTATCTCAAACATATTTTCTAAATCGTCTCGAACCGAAGAATGACCCTTCTCGGCCGGGAGGTCTTTTCGTCGTTGTCAACGGAAAACTCCTCACGGGTGCGTGGCTAATTTACTACATCGTGGCCTCGTGCACGCACACACACATTCACTCTTCGTTCCATCACGTCCGTTATGAAAATAGTAGATGTTTTAAAAAGTCAATATTACCGATTAGTGTTAAAGCTGTTTTAAATCAATATTGTTTTATTGAAATGTCGAGAAGGTACACACACACATACACTGTTACACATTATTCACACCTTACAGCTTACAGTATTATATATGAAAATCCTACAATAGAATAAAAAATTACGATGTTATTCAAGTAGCTGACAAGAAAAAAAGGTACCTACTTTTTGGAGCTACTTTTCAGTGATTTAATTTTAAAAATTCATTTCATTTGAAATCTATATGATAGTACAACTCTCAAAGAGTAAAAATTATCCGCGCTGCTTGCTATCCGACTTGTCCGAGGTGGAGAATTCAACTTTTTCAGAGACGCGTTTGGGATAAATTAATGCCTTTTTGTAAAAACTAAGAAATATTTAGTGCTGAAATTTGGCATGCTTTTTTATCGTAATGGATGCCATATTCTCTTAAAGTTTCGAAGCTCTATGTTCAAATCCCTCCGAGTATTAAACAATTAAAAGAAGATCTTATTTTAACAGATTTAATTCTTTTGCAACTGAACATGTACAGCGATTTTAACGTACTATGTCTCAGTTTGTAGGTATTAAAAGTATCTATGTTTGATTTGACCCATTTTTCTCTGACATCATTATATTCTCTTCTGCGCGCAAGAAGCATGTTTATCACACACTTTCACATTTTTCTAACAATGTTCCCCACACATTTTATGAGTTTTAAACATATATATTTCATTTCTAATGACCTTCCGAACTATTTTGCACAAAAACATAGCTAAATAGGAAAATGCTCTTCGAATAAAGAAAGTATCTTTATTCGTTGAATAAATTCTCATCGAAAAAATAGGTCCATTCAATGTTCTTTTTGCGTCCTTTTACGAAATATATGTGTACGCCTATAATACCCGTATCAATTATGTCAATAAAAGATAAATAAATATCATTTTATACAGCAGATTTGCATAGTATCCCATTTTTTTGTATACAGGGTGTTCGACAACTAGTGGGAAAAAATTTAAGAGATGATTCTTTGAGGCAAATAAAGACGAAAATCCAGAATAACGAAATTGCGAAAAATGCTTCGTTTGTTAATTATAAGAGTTTAAAAATTGACCGAAATCATGGCAATCCGCGCGCACGGAGCGTCAGCGGATCACGGCTCAACAGGGGCGTACAGTCACTTTAAAGACTCAACGACGTGCAGGAAAAGTCGGTAGAACAGCTGTTTACTTACCCCGTAGATGATGTCGTTAACTTGTGCCCGCGGTATTTGAGTCGAATCCATTTGTATCGCATTAACTCTGATTACTCGATAAAATTCGCAAGAAATGCAAATATCTTCTTACCAATATTATCGAGTAGAGAGGGTTAATGCCCCCTCTAGTTGCCACGTACCACAATTGTCCTGTCCACGAGTATCCATGAAATTAATCCGCACATTCACGTACACCACAGAAGTCCGCGAAAAGTGTCCACACACACCGAGCGATTGTCCCGACCGCGAAAAATGTTCGCACACTGCGCGATTAAGTAGACCGGCGAGCTGTTCCTCCGTTGGGTTTAACACTCGGCAGGCTACACAAAACCAACACTCAGAATAATTAATTTAAAACTATTTAACACTAATTTTTAACCTACTCTAATTAATTTATAACATCTATGTATACTAATTTCTAACATGCATAATTAATAAAACCTACAATATTTAATAAAACCTGCAATAATTAATAAAATCTATAATATTTAATAAAACCAACAATAATTAATAAAATCTAAAATATTTAATAAAACTCGCAATAATTAATAAAATCTACAAAACTTAATATAACCTACAATAATTAATATAATCTACAATAATTAATTTGCACTATTTATAACGACGACATACGCGACACTACTAAAGAATCACTACGTAATCGCTAAATAAACTAAAACTTAGTTTTCCGAAGATGAACTCTATTTGCTCGTAGAATGCAAAGGGCACCGTTCGGAAAGGACAACTGATATTGTTGAACTGATCCTCCCTCGTTAGGATCGATGTGGCGTAATAGGTCGATCCCCACTCTTTCATGGTCAATACTTTTTGGGAAGGAAAAACTGCATGGGAAAGTGTCTTGGAGGTCGCGTTTCTTTTCGTATATTCTTAGAGCAACATCTGTATTTTTTTCTCATACACCACTCGGGGCCTCGAGGCTACTTGGCCACGATGCCGAGGGAGCGCGCGTCTGGACATTATAAAACTGCCTCTTGTCTTCTGCAGGACGACCACCCGCGGATTTACTGTAACGTCTTACTGCCATCGACGAAGACCTTGCCTATTGTGTTTTCGGCCGTCCCTCTAGACATTAACTTGTAAAAAGAACTTTCAACCTCGAATTCCAATTCCATGTTAGAAATGGTTCATATTACACCGAATGTATGTGTTTAACAATTTCCTTTATTTTATTTTATGTAGTTTCTTCATGCATCGTAGTGCAAGTGCGGCAAATTTCATCTTAGTTTCATTCTAATATCATTATACGTTTTGTATGATCCATGTTAATTGTATATTGTTTTTTTGCGGTAAAAAACCTCAAACACTTGGAGTAAGATTGAAGTGGTAATAAAATATGCAATGCACATAAAACATACAATAAGTCAATATTCAATATTTCAGGAATAAACAGCGGCGCGCTCCGTTTTAGGTAGCAAATCGCCTTCGTCGGTCGACCGTAAGCGGCTGGTGTCATTCGTACCAGAATGACTTTTATTTAGGGAGTGACTGTATGGACTAGCTTGTCCTCCTGTCGTGCATGCATTAATTGCTTATCGTTCGAAGCTTCGCTCGATAGGATAATATCTTTATTCCTGAAATATTGAATATTGACTTATTGTATGTTTTATGTGCATAGCATATTTTATTACCACTTCGATCTTACTCCAAGTGTTTGAGGTTCTTGTTTCCGCAAAAAAACAATATGCAATTAACATGGCTCATACAAAACGTAGAATGATATTAGAATGAAACTAAGATGAAATTTGCCGCACCTGCACTACGATGTATGATGAAACTACATAAAATAAAATAAAGGAAATTGTTAAACACATACATTCTGTGTAATATGAACCATTTCTAACATGGAGTTGGAATTCGAGGTTGAAAGTTCTTTTTACAAGTGAATGTTAAGAGGGACGGCCGAAAACACAATTGGCAAGGTCTTCGTCGATGGCAGCAACACGTTGCAGGCAATCCGCGGGTGGTCGCACTGCAGAAGACAAGAAACAGTTTTATAATATCCAGACTCGCACACCTTCGGTATCATGGCCAAGTGGCCCCGAATGGTGTATGAGAAAAAAATACAGATGTTGCTCTGACTACCAACATACCCAAGACACTTTGTCATGCAGTTCTTCCTTCCCAAAAAGTATTGACCATGAAAGAGTGGGGATCGACCTATTACGCCACATCGATCCTAACGAGGAAGGATCAGTTCAACAATATCAGTTGTCCTTTCCGAACGGTGCCCTTTGCATTCTACGAGCAAATAGTGCTCATGTTCGGAAAACTAAGTCTTAGTTTATTTAGCGAGAACGTAGTGATTATTTAGTAGTGTCGCGTATGTCGTCGTTATAAATAGTGCAAATTAATTATTGTAGATTATATTAATTATTGTAGGTTTTATTAAGTATTGTAGATTTTATTAATTATTGTAGGTTTTATTAAATATTGTAGATTTTATTAATTATTGTTGGTTTTATTAAATATTATAGATTTTATTAATTATTGCAGGTTTTATTAAATATTGTAGGTTTTATTAATTATTGCATGTTAGAAATTAGTATACATAGATGTTATAAATTAATTAGAGTAGGTTAAAAATTAGTGTTAAATAGTTTTAAATTAATTATTCTGAGTGTTGGTTTTGTGTAGCCTGCCGAGTGTTAAACCCAACGGAGGAACAGCTCGCGGGTCTACTTAATCGCGCAGTGTGTGAACATTTTTCGCGGTCGGGACAATCGCTCGGTGTGTGTGGACACTTTTCGCGGACTTCTGTGGTGTACGTGCATGTGCGGATTAATTTCATGGATACTCGTGGACAGGACAATTGTGGTACGTGACAACTAGAGGGGGCATTAACCCTCTCTACTCGATAATATTGGTAAGAAGATATTTACATTTCTTGCCAATTTTATCGAGTAATCAGAGTTAATGCGATTCAAGTGGATTCGATTCAAATATCGCGGGCACAAGTTATGGACATCTACGGGGTAAGTAAACAGCTGTTCTACCGACTTTTCCTGCACGTCGTTGAGTCTTTAAAGTGACTATACGACCCTGATGAACCGTGATCCGATGACACTCCGTGCGCGCGGATTGCCATAATTTGGGTCAATTTATAAACGCTTATAACTAACAAACGAAGCATTTTTCGTATTTTCGTTATTCTTGATTTTCGTCTTATTTTGCCTGAAATAATCGCTCCTTAAATTGTTTCCCACTAGTTGTCGAACACCCTGTATAGAATACCCAGAATATATTTTGTATCATTTTTACAATTTGTTTCTCGGGAATACCATTTCTAGTATTTCATATGTAATTCCATTGTTTAAAAAAATAAGCATCATTGCAGGTACGAATAGAAAAGGTATACCGTCGCGCCATTCTTTTCGTATGTCGGCGAGAATCGAAATGTCGCCACGAGCCATAGGCCTAGGCGGTAGGTATTCATGTGGCAACATGTGGGAATATATGGCAACAGCGTAACAAAACAATTGATATGATCCAGCACGTGTTGTGAGGTTATATTTACCGATTCCCTTTGTTTTATCGATACTCGGTGGTAAAATGGTCAAAGTGACTAACAAATACCATAAGCGCCCCTAGCGGAGAATCCTTGAACTATACCACTGTATATTCCTGAGTCTGGACGCGTCAAATTGTAAAATTCAACTTACGCTTTCCACGAGTGATAAATTAACTAAAATAGCATTTTACGATAGTGTGACAGTGGTGTACAGGGTGGTCTGGCCAGCTTTTGACGAGAACAACTAAATCGTGTGATTTGACAAAATATGACTTGAGCAGCCATCTTGTGTGCTTCCTTCATCGGCGTCTGTCACAATCGCACAATTTCTAAAATTCTAATTCTTTCAACGTATGGTGTTTATTGGTATATCTGAGGACCAGACCACCCTGTAGTGAAGTCTACCCGCGAAATCTTCATTTGTGCAATTATCGAGGCAGAAGTTGGATTCTACGAAATCGAATGTTTCTCTCGTGCATCGCGTATACATACACGGTTCCCGTTGTTTGTGGCATCACACGGACACAGCTCACGGCCCACAGAGTCTCTCCCCTTAAGGGGTGAGCCTGGTGTAAATAGCATAATAGTGTTCGAATTTTTGAGAATTTATTGTAAAGAAAGTATTAAACCAATCTCACTGAAACTTTGAGAATACTTTATTGTACAATTAAACTGAATTCAAAAATCGTTATTTTCATGACAAATCGATAAACATTATAGTTATTAATGACTTATATGCAGCCTGTACGCAAAATAGGTGTTCCACGCCGGGGTATTTACCCAAAAGAATATTCAACCAACTGATCCAGCCTAACATATACATATTCTTTAACATTCTCTTCATAGTATGAACTTATTTTGAAGCTAAATAATTCAAAATTGAAAGAATTATGAGATTTTGTGAAGAAATGCAACTTTTTTTCAAGTAAAAAATGCTGCAAAATATGATTTATTGAAAGAATAAAATTACAAATGTAGGTTCATGCTGTGACTCACAGATATGAAAACATACATGATACCAGTTTTTTATTTTCTAATTTAAAATACATTGCCATATGGCTACAGTGGGAGCGAAAGGGTTAATAAACATCGGCATTGATCGAATTAATTATTGTTTCTTTAATTTACTTTATGAAAATCGAAATTTTCAGAAATATTTGTAGGTTATTATTGATTATATTATTAGACGGCAGAAGTTTATGCAAATACATAATTTTCGATACTAATATCTAAAAATTAAAATTGAACAGAATTTCGAATTCTACGTAGAGACTTTACTATGTTCATAATAATACACAATAGGATGAAACATTATTAAAACCTTTAGTTTATTGTATTGTTCCCGTTCAAAGGTGCTATAAATGCATAAACAACATTCAATGTAATAATGATCATTAGTAATTTATACTCGTTTTTGATAGATTGAAAGATATACTTGAAAGGGTGGATCTTCCAATTCTACAAACGCCTGTTCAGTCATTTATGACTGTTTGTTGACCCTCTAATAAAGTTTAGACAGTTATAAAATTTAGCAGACACAGATTTACTGTTAGCTAGTACAGTGATTTTTCGATGAATGCGACACGAACAACGACGTTATTCCCACCACTGGGAGGGGGTCATCCCCTGCAACCAATCAAAACAGATTAAACAGAAGCTAAGCAGACGCTCGGCTTCGGATGAAAAACAAATTTATGAGGAGCTGAAAATCTTTTCACCTTGTCATAAATGCTCCGAAGCGGATCCGAGTACGTCGCACTCATCGAGACATTACTGTACAATAAAGTATTCTCAAAGTTTTAAACAGATTGGTTTAATACTTTCTTCACAAGAAATTCCCCAAAATTGATTCATTTTTAGCCCGTTTACACTAGGCTCTCCCTTAATCCTTCTTATCGGTATAACAATATACGTACTTGTTGATACCATCGAAGTCACCGCCAACACCGATGTGGTCCACGCCGATCAAGTTCCTAATGTAGTAAATATGCTCGGCGACATCGGAGACGGTTGCCTGCGAGCCGCACTTCACGAAGTAATTATAAAACGTCACCATCACCAGTCCACGGTTAGCAGCCTGTAAATAAAGTTCACGGGCTTTTGATCCGGCCACACGCGCCAAACTTCGAAAAACGGGCTTTTCTATCCGAATTGATCCATTTATACACGGGGGATGTGTTACTATTTCACGTCCGTGAATCCGAACTGGCGGACAGACCGGCGATGGTAATATCATTTCGGAGATGATTGATGAAAAAGCGAAACAGCTTTCGTCCGGTCGGAGCCTCAGACGTTTAACCGCACACACCCGCTTTTGTTCGCCCCCCCCTGCGTTCCCGACCGGAGCCACTGCGGCACGTACTTTCGACCCGCGAATCCACTGCAATGTTCTCACGAAACTGCATCTCGCCTCGACCGCGTGTCTCGATTTTTTTTTCTGAATCGGGCTTCCTGATATCACTGGTTCATTGTTTCGTCAATAGATTGTTCGACCGTCTATTTGTTGGATTTTCGGATTGTGTGTTCTGCGGTACGGATAATTAGGTATTTTGAAAGGTTTATCGAGTGAATGGTACTTCACACGGTGAGCATAGAAAGTAATTTGAATGATTCTTCTCTTTAACACTAGAACTACCGATGATGAACGTGTTAGTATTTGTCAGGTTGGTAAAACGGACAGAGTTTTGTGGTAATCGTGGTACAACTAGGCAGGAGGTGATTCTATAAGAAAAAATAAGTCAAAAAAAAAATTTTTTTTCGTTTGTGAAAATTAATCTGAAACGCGTGTATTCGTCATGATAGTAAGTAGAAACGGAATGTAATGAACAGACGTGGTTGCCAAGTCCTATTCAATTGCACGCGTATCCAGCAGGTTTTTAAATTCCATTAGCTCGAAAACGAAGCTTAAATGAAAAAATGTTATTTGTTTACTTATTTTTGCATGTAGAATCGTTACCCGGTCGGCTGTACCACGATTTTGGGGACACCCTGTGTGTTGCCGTGAAAGTTGCAAAGAATCTCGGACAATATACTGTTACATGCAGTTTAGTAATTTTTATGAGTTTGTGATTTTGATTGCTTTGATAGTTCTAGTGTTAATAGGAAATGTATTTAACACTAGAACAATTGAACTCGTTAAAATGACGGATTTCATATTTCTTATTTTACAATCACTGAAATCATAAAATTACTTTTTTCGGAATTTATGTTGACTTTCATTACACAGTCTAATAAGTAGTAGATTCACCATCCAGAAAAATGTCATATATTGAAGTCTAATACCTCAAGTTATTTCATGTTATTTTCGCTTTGTTGAAAACATGAAATGCTACGCAATGAATCAATTTCTTTTCGTTTTCCTGAAAAATTACGTTATGCTTATTTTTATTTTATTTTTATATTACGTTTTCGACCTGTGCCACTTTTCTTGTGACAGTGCGATACAATAAATGTTGCTATGTTAATATACTGTTACAAAAAGACATTTTTCGTAAGAGAAAATCATTTGAATGTTAGGTACTAATAAGTAATCAGTTATTTTCTTAATAAGATGGCAATATAATTTTTTGGTAATGATATGATAATACTTCAACGATATCCTTGCCGTTGTGTCTGATAAAAATGACGTTGGATTATACAGAAAGCTGACTGGGATATTACTAAGTGTGAGCGTCTTTCTCATGCTGATATATCTGTAATTACCCTACCAGAACGAGTTTTTTTGAATTTTAAGGAAATCGAATGCATATTCACTTACACGTGTACGCAGAAGTAACGTTATGTTAGTTTTCTTCTAGCAAAAGATAAAGACACTACCGATGAAATAAAATGAAACGAGGATATCAATTTGAATGCGAGGACCATTTTATTTTTGTGTACAATGATCTATGTTACTTGTTTAACTCTTTGAGGCATGGTTGTAAGTAGAATATACCGCAGTCTCAACTGAATATAGAAATGTTACACAGTGATAGTTTTATGCTATCAGGTGTTCGAATTGTTCAACTAGTTCTCCTGTTCATTACTGGTTTTTAAGCAGAAAAAAAATGAAAAAATTCAAAATCACGTTTTTCAATTATTTTAGGATAAAATGACCCCAATTCATTAAGGGTTTAAAAATATATATTCAAATAAAAATCTGTGCGTCAAGGAGTTAAGGAAACTCGGAAGGCAATTTCGATTTAATGTATGTATTAGACCAGTGCAAAAGTTTTTATGGATTATGCTCTAAAAGAGTACACTAATAATAAATTAAATTATAATATAGTGGTAATTTGATGAAATACACAAAGATTTTTTTTATAAAATATGTATTTTCAATAGAAATTGTTATTCTAATGAATAAATTTTTGGAATATTAATTATATAGTGAATTCACGCATATAATTAAATTATATTAATAAATTTACAATTTAACACAAAGTGGAACTACTAAACAGCTTCTCCAAACTGATCGCAAATGTTTTGTGCGGTGTTTGTAACGTTTATTCCTTTCGTTTTTAAAAATTGCTTTTCAGAAGCTCAATTTCAATTTTATTTTCGACTATAAAGCACTCAATCGCGACTTTAGCTAAACAACAATTCACTGTATTACATTGACATCGACACATAATATATCAACATACATAAGTATTTATTGTTTTCGCAAAATCATGGATCACATCATCTGCAGAAAGTCTATCAATTCTTTCGCACTGACCCAATATATTGTTTTTTTTTCTATTACGAAAATGGTGGATTACACAGTGGTGTATCTATTGTTTACGCGAGGAACAGTTATTTAAAGAATCAAGGAATTTGAAAGATGGCGAGAAGTTTCAGGTAATTTCGAGGTGAATCTCGAATTTATGATGAGGTATTACGTGGCGTACCAGCTGCTTTAGAATGTCGTCGGGGACGTTTCGCGAGGAATTGCAAATGGCAAAGGCCGACGAGTGAGAAAAAATGAGGGGTGCCCGGCTGGCCCTTAAAGCGTCCCTCATGGTGGCCCTCGCTGTGTGACTAAGGTCTATCAGCATTCCGAGCCTATTCATTTCCTGGACTACTGCCTTCCCGAACGCTGTCAAACCGCCGCCTGAAACAAAAAGGAGGAACCTCACTTCTCTCGTCCCTTGTTTACTGTCTTTCATTGTTCATTGTTTCGGCACAATGGGGGATCGTGGGTCTTAACATGTTCGAATCGTCACGGCGCGCACGGTTTTCAAACAATTTATTTCATTTACGTGGCGAATCTATATTCTTCTTTTGTATAGACGGAAGTAGAGGAATTTACATAGAAACCATCCCGTGAATCGAGAATGTTTCATCAGTAGTATTAGTGATTGAATTTTAAACGAAATTAAACGAAATTAATATCAACTGTCGTATCCACCATTTGGTTTTGTTAAAACAATGAGTTGAGGTAGATAGGTAAGTATAGAATATTGTTTAATGTTTTGTTCATCATGCACATAAGAGTATGAAAATATAAGTGAATATCAGGCAGACCATTCAATCTGAATGTAATCACATTTTTGTAAATTAATTTGTAAGAAAAAAGTCTCAAGTGGAAATTCATTTCCTCAGTTAAGGTAAATCCGGGAGAGATGGACTAGTGGCAGAGACGGACCAGAATCGTATTTCTCGAACTATACAGGGTGTCCCAAAAATGTCCTCCGACCCGGAAATGAGGAACTCGGGAGGTGAATTGGAACAACTTTTTCCTTAGCAACAATGTAATCTGAGGCTTCGTTACCGAGATATTAACGAAAAACTGCGACCAATTAGAGCGCGAGTTTGCCAGCCGAGTTCCGGCGCTAGCGGTGGCTACGCGCTACGCTTGTACTACGAAGCTCCAAACAAGTAGGTCAGATAAAAAGGTAGGTCAAATAAAAAAGACGTAACAAATAAAATCATACTTTTTATCATCTGTCGTAGGTTATTTAAAGAGATTAATGAATGAAACGTAAATGTACGCAAATTATATAGTATGTAACGTAAAAAATCGAATGCACATTTATTTTTTTTGTAAATTCCTTTTTACGTAATGTAACAGAGAATGAACGAGAAGTGATCGCAGTTCGGTATTGGTATAAAAATTTGTAGTTTAATAACGGTCAACAATGTTACTGATAATAAATAAGTGTCTTCAAAAAGCCCGAAGAAAAAGTTAGGTACAGAAACTTGCAGAATTATCGCCGGAAATAAGCCATAGCTTGCGGTAAATTAAAAAAATAATTGTCAGCAATAAATTGATTAGAACTCACCCTTTCAGAAATTCACCTGCAGTTTGCAAACCTGTGTCACTAGGTCACTGAACCGATCCTGGTCATTGACGGCCGAAACGGTTTATGGCAGGGTATCGTCCAGTTCGCAGGTGACCGCAGGTATACCTCACCAGCCGAAGTTAAGGGTTCTAACGTCAAGTGCGTCCTGGTTATTCCACAGAATACGTACTCACTTCACTGCACGACGACTAACACTGATCACCCGACACAATCACTTAATGTATTTTTAAGCCAACGTGTTGTTTCTACGTTAGGAAAATTCGTGGCCCCGGAAATGGCCGATTGTTTTCAATTTATCAGATGTTTTAAACCAGAACATTGCGTAATACTCCCGTGAACTGAACATCTCTGTCACCCAATTGCTAACCGACGGACAGAATTTTTCCGAAAGGGCTTGCTCTACCGCCAAGTAGTTTGCCATCGTTACGTTGTGAGTTCACTCCTACCACGACAACAAAATTTAGGTAAAAAGAAACCCGCGTTCTAAGAAAACACGTGCTTTGCAGAAGTGCAACGGACGAACCGTCGTGCAGTTTCACCCAAGCGCGGGCTCCGTTAATTTACTGTCAGGATACCCAATGCTTCGAGATAGAAAGCAAAAACTACGTTTTCCTCGAGAAGCAGAGAAAAAAATTTCACGGACACATGTTGAGTTGACGCTGCTTAACCTTGTCCGAGCACCTTAGCAGAGGCCGGAGCGGACGTTCCGGTTATTTACGACCTAATTGCTTCGGCTTCGTAGCAGACGTAGACTCACAAGGGAACAACATCCCGAATTTTGACAATCGTCGGTTTTTATACAACTCTGTGAGATTGTAGTTATAATCAAAATATTTGATACGTATTTCTTTTTAGCTGCTCTCATCCACGTTGAAGGGGTAATAGCGGAGCGTCCAGTTCTTCTACCTGAACCGGGGTGCAGTGCTGCCTTTAATAACTTACTGCGACATTAATATGTACCGCATCACCCTACCGATAGGCTTATTTTATGGAAAACACGTCATCGAATATGGTAGTGTTTATTTCGGATTTTAAAAATCGCAACCTCGAAGTAAAATATGGACAATAAGAATTTGTTAACAATTTTTAATATTTTAAAAATGATTTTTCGACCTCGAAGAAATTTATTCAGGAAGGCTGATCCTTCTCGATTAAAACAGAATGAATAATCAACCGAATATGAGAGGTAGTTTCCGAGATATAAATTCATAAGTACAATATGTACAAAAAGTACATTATGCTTTATGCTTCCTTGTATTTTGTATCAGATGGAATAGTTCAAAGCGTATAATTAAATACATAGAGCACTTTAACGATTTCCAGATATTTCTGTTACGGTATGCGTTGCTGGTTGATCCTCAAATGGTTGAAGTTCAGTCTGCAGGTATGAAAGTTCCCTGCGTTCTGTAGCGAAACGTCCGCTCCGGCCTCTGCTAAGGTGCTCGGACAAGGTTAAGCAGCGTCAACTCAACATGTGTCCGTGAAATTTTTTTCTCTGCTTCTCGAGGAAAACGTAGTTTTTGCTTTCTATCTCGAAGCATTGGGTATCCTGACAGTAAATTAACGGAGCCCGCGCTTGGGTGAAACTGCACGACGGTTCGTCCGTTGCACTTCTGCAAAGCACGTGTTTTCTTAGAACGCGGGTTTCTTTTTACCTAAATTTTGTTGTCGTGGTGGCAGTGAACTCACAACGTAACGATGGGAAACTACTTGGGGGTAGAGCAAGCCCTTTCGGAAAAATTCTGTCAGTCGGTTAGCAATCGGGTGACAGAGATGTTCAGTTCACGGGAGTATTACGTAATGTTCTGGTGGTACGTACAGAATAACGGATAAGCGGCTGCTGATGTGCAAGTGTTTCGCTACGTAAAACATCTGATAAATTGAAAACAATCGGCCATTTCCGGGGCCACGAATTTTCCTAACGTAGGAACAACACGTTGGCTTAAAAATACATTAAGTGATTGTGTCGGGTGATCAGTGTTAGTCGTCGTGCAGTGAAGTGAGTACGTATTCTGTGGAATAACCAGGACGCACTTGACGTTAGAACCCTTAACTTCGGCTGGTGAGGTATACCTGCGGTCACCTGCGAACTGGACGATACCCTGCCATAAACCGTTTCGGCCGTCAATGACCAGGATCGGTTCAGTGACCTAGTGACACAGGTTTGCAAACTGCAGGTGAATTTCTGAAAGGGTGAGTTCTAATCAATTTATTGCAGACAATTATTTTTTTAATTTACCGCAAGCTATGGCTTATTTCCGGCGATAATTCTGCAAGTTTCTGTACCTACCTTTTTCTTCGGACTTTTTGAAGAAACTTATTCATTATCAGTGTTACGTCCCGCGTTGCGGTCGTTACTTTACTTATAACTTCGGGTCCTGGCTCTTTTAAGGTGCTAAAGCACGCTCTGTCTAAACTTATCGGTGAAGTACGCGGTTTGGATTTGGAACGATAGGACTAGGAAATCACTCTCCTTTATAACAATAATAAGATATATTCTAACAATCAAAATAAAAATGAAAGATACAAATAAGCCTTAACATACCAATGGTGATAAACATGAATGATACGCTCGTGTCGCTTTCAGTCGGTTCGATTGGGATTACGGGTCCTTGAAAGGGCGGAAGACTTGCTGGCGCTCGGAGCCGTGATGCAGGGGTCGGGCACTGCGGGAAACGTTGTCACCGTCTCGGACGTCACACTTCGCGGTCCGGTGTCTTATCGAACTCGCCTGTTAGGCCGCGCGTAATCGCAAAGTCGCGTCGCACACGGAAGAGATATCGTCGCGAAACCCGATCTGAACAGCTGAGTGACCGTTGTCGCTCAGCTTGCCGACGAAGCACCGTCTGGCACGACTGCCGAAATATGAGCCCCAAAACAGAGCGAGAAATAAAGCTGAACTCAACTTACTGACTGACTGACTCACTGACTCGGTTTTGAACAATCCCATTTATGTGTTCTTCCCCCTTTCCTTTTGTTAAGAAACGCGCAAGATACGGGGTAGCAACAGACTGTGATTCACGATGGTCTCGAAACGAGGTTATAGAATCGCTGACGTTTCTGTCAGCGTCCCGAAAAAGGGGACAATCACTCCGTTGCTTCCACGTGTCGCTGAATTAACGGTTTTCGCTCGTTCTTCTCGTTGTGAAGTAATATGGTAAAAATGTGCAACGAAAAGAGGTTATGAAATACAGGACATAACATCAGTAACATTGTTGACTGTTATTAAACTACGAATTTTTATACCAATACCGAAGTGTGATCACTTCTCGTTCATCCTGTGTTACATTACCTTTCCGTTCACACGTTATTTGAAAAGGAAGTTTACAAATTCGTAAAAAGGAATTTACAAAGAAGTAAATGTGCATTCGTTTTTTTACGTTACACATAATTTGCCTACATTTACGTTTCATTCATTAATCTCTTTAAAGAACCTACGACAGATGATAAAAGGTACGATTTTATTTGTTACGTCTTTTTTATTTGCTTTATACGCAGTTTCCTGCGATGCATACTGACCTACTTGTTTGGAGCTTCGTAGTACAAGCGTAGCGCGTAGCCACCGCTAGCGCGGGAACTCGGATGGCAAACTCGCGCTCTGATTGGTCGCGGTTTTTCGTTAATATCTCGGTAACGAAGCCACAGATTACATTGTTGCTAAGGAAAAAGTTGTTCCAATTCACCCCCCGAGTTCCCCATTTCCGGGTCGGAGGACATTTTTGGGACACCCTGTATAACTAACATAAATCTTCGATATGTATTTATTATATTTTCATTACAGCTTCAGATTAAAAAGTTATAAAAAATGACCTTTACTATTTTCTTCGCGATTCCAAGCAATTGAAACTTTTTCAATTTTTTTACACATCATTTAGTAAACTAATGTCTCTAACTTCACATAATAATTCAAGTGATTTGAATTAATTTTAAAAAAGTTACTCCGTTTTAAAGGGTGTACGAATACTTTTGACACTGTCTGTATATTCTTTAGATTAATAATAATCAATTATGGTCTTTTTCATGAAAGAAGAGCCCTCGGGTAGGCAGCGGCCAGTTCGCAGTGTTGCCGCGATCGCGCCACGTCTACGGCGCTTGTGCCTCTCACTCTTCGCGTCTTGGCCAATGACATTCGACCGTCGACACGCGTTCTCGCCTATGGTCGTCTGTCTCTATCGCACGTACATATTACAAACCTCTTCGAGAAGGACCTACCTACAGTATTATTGGGAACTGCGTTCGGCACGCGCCTGTCAATCATCTATTGTCTGGAAATAGCTGACAATGTTGATGAAGCTCTAAACATTTTTACACATCAAGAATTAAAATAAATTGTTACGACACAGTTCGCGTCGTGCTACTCCCGGCCCGAAGTTCGACTCGGGCGCGGCAGAACCGAGAACCAGATCGCCCTCCGCCGCCTCTCACTCGCACCAATATAATATCTAAGTGCTCCTGGAGGATTCATAGGGAAATAATACCGACATATTCGAACAAATCACGTCAAGGTCAACGCTCGCACTATCAGGGCCATATCCGACGGGGTCAGTTCGACACGCAGGACACTGGTTCCTCTTTGCGCCCGCAGGCTCTGGTACAGGGACCGCCAAGGAATCCCGTCGAGTGACCGCTCGACCGGATAAGGTTTCCATCCCGGGGGGTAGAATTTAAGGAAAATTGAGCCTCCCTCTCTACGATCGCGAGACATACAGCGAGACCGGAATCGGCAACTCGGACGTCTCCCTCCGGAAAGGACCTCAAGAAGGAAGAGGCAGAGGGAGAGAACCCGTGAGGAGGTGCAGCAACCACGTAGGAGGGTGTAAGACTGGACTTCTCATAAGGCGGAAGGAATCCCCGAGGCCTGGGGAGCCTTCCACGGCGCGTCATCCCTGAGCCGTAGGAGCGTGGCTCCGCAGGAGTCAAGGGGGTACGCGGGGAGAAAAGCGAGCATAGTGGGGGGCCCGCTATGTCCTGGCGTCGCGTAGCGAGATCCGAGTCGTCATTTGAGAGGCGAACGCGATTATCGAATTATCGTGTAGCGTGTAGCGAGTGAGACGGTAGAGCGTAGAATTTTAGAGCGGAGAATTATTGAGCGAGATAGTTTGCGAGAAAAGACCACACGAGGCAGAGGGTAGCAGCACCCCCGCAAGGGCTAAAGAAAAAACGAGGGAGAAAGGAATACTGCACTTCCGTAAGTAATCCTATTTTGTTTCCACCGGGCAAACCGTGATCTCGTATCCGCCAGGACAATGTCGCGATCGGCGAGGCATCGGTAAATCTCGTTAACAGGCGCGTGGAGTAAACACGTGATTGTCGGGAGAATTGAATTATCGAAACCCCCTCGCAGATTTCCTCCAGGACGCGATAGAATAACGCGGAAAGCCCTCAAGTCAATGTAACATCTCTTATAGTCGACGATAGCGAACTTCCGTACGACCGTGTAATGTAACGACTGAATTAATATCTCTAGTGGTAGCGGACCACTGAATTACCGAAATTGTCGATTGTACCGAATATGAGGGTCGCGGCGATAGTCGACCGTCGAACCATTGTTTGCTGAAGCCTGCCACCTTTTGTAACGCGGTCTCGGCAGAGGCCGGCGCGAGAATTATATTAAACTTCGTTATTTTATCGAGTTAAACGGTCTCGTATTACAATTCTATTACTTTTCCTTCTTGGTTTGTGCCGTTTGACCGGGATCTCCTGTCGCGAGGAGCACCTTTCTTTCTGATATTTGCGGACTCTGGCAGAATTTAGAGCTATCCAGCGGCGGTTTCGTTTCTTCCCGGTCGGCCGGTCGGCTTCGGCTCAATCAGGGTACTCAGGTTTTGGCCCGGTATTTGGGAAATACTGGTCGACACTCAGGCGAGTGCCTCGCGCCCGGAAAATCGGTTTCGTAAACTCGCGGAGACGCGAGCGGAGACATGGGCCGGATGGGAAAACTTTGTACGTGCCGTGTAACCACCGCGCAACCGGTCGAATTCGCAGGCAACGTAACAAAATGAATAGGAAAAAGTTATTTCATTTGAAAGAATATATTTTGCCCAAATATTGAGCAACATGTTAAAAGGGGATTAAGTTACATAGGTTTTCATTTCAATCCTAGCGAATAATTTACATCAATTTGACTCGAAAAGAAATTCTGTTTCTTTTCTATTGATGTCGGAATCTGATTTGCAACAATCTTTTACATAGTACATATAAATGAATTTAGAATCTATTCAAGGAAAATCAGCAATAGACAAGATTACACATTTTCATCGTTCCCTAAAAAAATAAGAATGTAATTCTGTTAAATATAGTAGTTACATAGTGCAAAGAAGATTTATACGATCAGATTGAAGTAGAAAAATTGTTGCATAATTTTACTGAAAATATCATAGATGGGGGTATGAGAGAGAGAGAGAGAGAGAGAGAGAGAGAGAGAGAGA
>NW_015374094.1:4648-28467 GCF_001272555.1 Dufourea novaeangliae | reverse complement strand
GTCTCTCTCTTGTATCGCGTATACATACATGGTTCCCGTTGATTGCGAGAGTGCACGGACACAGCACACGGGCCACGGAGTCTCCCCCCTTAAAATAAAGGTTCCAATAAAACGTAATGATATTTATACATATATATTATTGCCAAAATAATAAGACGTCTAGTATAGGAATTTTTGTCTCATTTTCATCGCTAGTAGCATTAATGGTTGGCCAACGGTGGCCATCAATTGGGAGTCAGTTGGGATATAGTTAGTGTTTTTGCCTACAAATTCCCATAATAGGCCCTACGACGAAAAAGTTATGACAAATTTGCCAAAGAATATTCAATGTTGGGCCTACAATTATTATAGTTGGTTAATTAGGTAGAAATTTACAACGATAATACAACATTGGCCCACCGAAAGTTTGCCAACATTTAAATATCGTCTTATAGACGTCTTTTTTGTTTTCTTATTTATGAATGTACTCACAATTTCTTACTGTCGCGCAACACGTTCGACATTTGACATTTTGTGAAAATAGAGTTAGGGGACAGAAGATTGGAAATAACTTATAATAATTATTTGTAATGATTAGCTACATGTATTTGGGATCGGGATCTCCATATACAACAAGAAGGAGCAAATAACATCAGTGGAAAATAGGAAGGCTACGTGGAGCAGAATGTACAGTCTCGGCTTTCGGCGCCGGGGATCGTGGGTTCTCGAATTTTTCCAACACTCCTACATTTGGGGCCCGTCCGGGATGGAGGCATCTACGACCGTAAACATATACGGAGAGAGGGTGTATAGACGAAGCATAAGCTATCACTTTGGGTGAGGGGACCGTAGGATTGGAGGGGAAAAGACAGCGGTCGTTAGATATACGTTGCTTAGCTTCGGATGCATTCGGCTCGATTCGGCTCGTTATTAATGGTTGGTGGGCTGTGTGCCTACTATTATTTAACGCTTTATACTATTTATTAATTTTGTTAAATACATATATCTATACAAACTACATGACATACGAAATATTTAACGTATAATAAGTATATTCTTTTCATCTCTCATAGAATACATGTATCTAACGTGATTGTATACCCGAAGAGCACCGAAAAGGAACGAAGTTACCCGATTTATAACTAACCACCCCTTTACCGCGAATCTTACTCCCCCGCTCAGTTCATGCTCCATCTATATACAGTGGCGAACAAAAGTATTGGCACAGGAGGTATGACTATACATAATGTTAAATAAATATGAAAAGAACGCAGTTTCTTGTTTAATCCTTTTTTCAAATATAAGTCTGGAGTCCGAAGTTCAAATATATTACAAGTCATAAAAGTTAAATAGACCTGTAACAAAGAAAAAAAAACAAAACCACATCGTGGCTCGTTTGCAGCGGGACAAAAGTATTGGCACACCTACGTTTTTTTAATATAATTTATTATATTGTAAGATCTAATATTTGGTATTTAAACCTTTTCTTTTAATAACTTCTTTTAATCGATTAGGCATTGAATTCACAAATGTTTTCGTTATCTCTGAACCTATTTTATGCCATTCTTTTAAAATTGCTTGTTTTAACTGTTGTTTATTCACAATATGGTGTTTTTTTAATCTTCGAGCTAATTCGTTCCAAATATGCTGGATAGGATTTAAATCCGCTGACTGTGGTGGAGTGGGTAACGTATGAGGTGTGCTGAAAACTATCCATTGTCGAACAATATAGGCGGTGTGCTTAGGGTCATGATCTTGTTGGAAATAATAGTCGTTTCCGAGATATAATTTATTCACGCTTTTTTTAAGATTCTGTTTTAAAATGTTTAAATAAACATATTTATCCATTATAGTATCAATAAACACAAGCTCTCCTAGGCCAGAAGAGCTCATGCACCCCCATACTAGCACACCGCCACCCCCATGTTTTACCGTTTTACTGGTGTTCCTTTCATTTAATTCTGTGTTACATTGTCGCCATACTTTAACTTGCCCATCCGATTGATAAATATTAAATTTGCTTTCATCCAAAAATAAAATTTTGTCCCAAAACTTTAAATCTTTATTTTTTTTTTTTTTCTACATACATTTTTGAAAAATCTAATCTTTTTATTCTGATCGTCTTACTAATCAGCGGTTTCTTTCTTGCGATTCTTGAATTATATCCGGCAGCTCTAAGAGTTCTACGGATAGTTATCAGATGAACTTTTACATTATTCTCATTTTCTAATTGTGCTGCTACTTCTAAAGAGGTAGTAGTAGGATTTTTTTTTATTGTGTTAATTATTTTTCTCTTCTCTCTAACGGTCAATTTTTGTGGCCGGCCACTTTTATCAGAATTTCTTAAATTTTCCGTGTTAGAAAATCGTTTAATAACACTTCTTATCGTAAAACGACTTCTATCTACTATTTTTACAATAGCTGAGTAAGACTTTCCTTCTTATGATAAATTCAATATTATTTTCCTTTCAGAAATTGTTGTCTCCTGCGATTTGCGACCCATTTTTGTGCGTTTTTGTTTTTACAACAATACTGGCAACAATTTATAATAAATGAACATCAAACTGAATCGTGGAACATTCGCAGGCATGACAGTCGTACAAACATTCGAAATATTTATTTCAAAATTCCCTAGATACATGAAATTTCTATGTGTGCCAATACTTTTGTTCCGCTGCAAACGAGCCATGATATGGTTTTTATTTTTTTCTTTGTTATAGGTCTATTTCACTTTTATGACTTGTAATATATTTGAACTTCGGACTCCAGACTTACGTTTGAAAAAAGGATTAAACAAGAAATTGCGTTCTTTTCATATTTATTTAACATTATGTATAGAAATGCCTCCTGGGCCAATACTTTTGTTCGCCACTGTATGTCTATGTTTACGACCGCACGAGACGACGACGATGACGAAGAGAGGGGCATGTCTCCCAGAAGCAGTGATGCCAGAACGTGGTTCTGTTTACCCCCACCACTCTTCCACTCCGCGTACCATCGTCTCCCACTATGACGTCCCGGTTACCCTACTTTACGTCCACCGTACTTGCACACGCAAGCATATCCATATCCAAGCCTTGTTCGTGTGCGCTGACCGTCGAGAGACGGTGAGCTATATTTAGAAAAGAGTGGGGGTAAACCGTACCACGATTCTGAAATCATTGTTGCCTTGGAAATCCTGTTCGAATACCACTGCGGCGAAAATTCACGTTCTCGACGCGATGCCCCGCAACGTAAGCGCGTGAGCAACAGTCCCTGTTCGAATCCCAATGCGGCGGTTTTACTTTTTATTTTTAATTATTTTATAATTTCACTTTGTAACCTCTAAGTAAAATAAAACAGTTAAAAAATATTAATTCGGGAAGCATTTAAAAAGAAGAAAATAAATGTTTTCCACTTCAATATCTAAATTTTTTATTATATACATACATATTATGTTGTATACACATAAATTATTTTTACAATTATATGTTATCCTTAAAACCCTACTCATTACTACTCCGAACGTTCGTACAAAAGTCTATTAGATTTAACTGCAATAGTTTGGAAATTTCGATAGTAATCAATTTCTAAAAGCTGTTTCAACGGTAAGGGCAATCATACGCGTCGCCGAATACGTTATTGTTTCATTATGTCAAAAGAGATAATTAGGAATTTCAGAGGTTTTGAAAGAAGTGCTTCAGCCGCTCGAAGAAGCAGTATACCGCGAATAATGATCCGTTTCAAAACCCCTGAAATTCCTAAAGTACTTCGTTTCAAAAGACTCTTTTGTCATAATGGAACAGTAACGTATTCGGCGACGCTTATGATTTTTTACTGTGTACTTTCTTAAAAATGTTATGAATAAATGTAGGAGATTCTCCTAATGAAAATAAGTTAGGTGTGAATAAAAATTGTTTTGCTGCATCCCCTTCTTCTTTTATGTATACAGATTGAACATTATTCAATACAGTATTAATGAATCATTCCAAATACTTTATTTAACTGTGGTTAAAATACAAAATTGCAATTACATAAATAAATAATTACGTATACAATCAAATGTAAGATGCTTGTAATCACATTTCACAAGATATCATCAGCAGCAAAGTAAATTTTGTTTCAAGGAATAAATGGAACATCCAATACTACATCAGCATAGTAAAACAATGCACGAATGGAACCAAGTTGAATACTTAAAAGTAGTTTTTCATCATCGAATGCTTGCAAGTTAGATACTGCAATAATACTAAAAATGTTTGCAAATGATGAGATATAAATAAAATTGAGAACGAGGCTTCCTCAAAAGGAATATTTCGTCATCCAGGCGGCCGAAATGCGTCGCGGCCGCGAGAAAGAAAAGACGATCCTGAGACCGAGGGGGGGAGAAAGGAAGCTCCATGCGACTCGCGATATGCGAGAATGCGAGTCGAGCAGTCGGTCGAAGACAACCGTACAAACGTATCTGTTGATACCAGACAATAAATATACTTATTCTTTTACTACACGTACAAACGTATCTGTTGACACCAGACAAAAAATATAATTATTCAGTTACTACAGTTCAGAAGTGGGATACACACACGTGCGAAATAAATTCTCCAGTGACAGTTTAAAAAGTGCCAAGTGGTTATAAGATGCCACATGAATCGAGTAAACGTGATCGCAGCAAGCGATCGAGAAAAACGAATCGGGGTAGAAGACAAGAGGAGTCAGTTTCACCACGCGGGAGGAGTCGATCAAGGAAGCTGGAAGATCGGTGTCAAAAACGATCCAAGGAATCGAGTAGCGGTAACCGACACCGCTTTAGAAGTCCGCACGTTCAGAGGGTACCTCGAGGCACGGTTTCGAAACGTGGAGAAACACGCAGCAGGAACCGATCGAGGGAGCGTCGACAGGAGGAAAGAAGGAGTATCATGAGTCTGGGTAACGGTACCCTGGAGTCGGGTGAGTCCGATTTAGCAAGGTTGACACTGGCATTAACAGAGGCTATTAAGACGGGTTCGGGGCAATCTAAACGCTACACGAATGATAGGGTTATACCAGAGTTTGATCCGGAATCGCGAAACCTGTCAGTGTTAGAATGGTTGAGGAAAATTAATGAATTTGCTAAGATATTTAATTGGGATGATACGGATAAGGTTTTTTTCGCCGCAATTAAATTACAGGGTATAGTAAAAAAGTGGTATGATGGGCTCACGAGCTCCCCTATGACGTGGCGCGAATTTTCGGAAACTATTACCCGGCAGTTTTCTAGAGAGGAAAATTTTGGAAAATTGTTGGAAGACGCTGCGTCGTATAAAGGTATTTTGGGCCAGAGTTTGCAATCGTATTGTTTCGAAAAGATAAAGAGGTTAAATAAATTGAATTTAAATGTTCCCGAAGAGAAAATTGTTGAATTTGTGGTACACGGGATACAGGATGATCAAATAAAAATGAGTTTGACAACGGCTAAGAAAAAGACCATTCCGGAATTGACGCGGTGCCTAGAATCACTTACGGTAGAAATAGCTAATAGCTCAAAAGCGGGGAAGGACAGGAAACGGCCTGTCGGTCGGGAAGGGGCGAAAGAGACGCATAACCGTTTCGATTCTGTAGAAGTTTCGACGAGGGAGAGGATAACGGTTCCCGTTCCACGGCGCGAGCGGATCGCGTCGTAGCGCGTGCTGACGCGTGTCACATCATCTATGCGCAACAAGCCTAATCGGCTAACTGTCGATGGCTGACAGGTGTAATGGATTCGCGCGTGGTGTCGCGCACCGTCTTCCGCTCCCTAACCGCCATGCTTTTGCCGAATTGTGCGAACTTCCTTCTTCTCGTACGGACTATCGAACTGGACGGACGTGTGTCTGCTCCTCGGTCGTGCCGTCGAATAAGCCACGCGTGCTTTAGCTACTCGTTTGTGCTGGCGAGTTGGCCACGCATGTTCGGGCTTACTTCTCGTTTGTGCTGGCGAGCAAGTATTAACCCGTTTTCTTTTCTTCTCGCGGTGTTGGCCAGCAAGCCACACACGTATCGTTTCTTTCTCGTTTGTGCTAGCGCGAAAGTAACACGTGTGCACGCGCCGCGTAATTTTTTTATAACCTCCACAGGCTAGTACTAAGCCTTCACGAGGACACTGTTTTGTTAATCGTACGAACCGTAAAGGGAAATAAAGCCACCGTTATGTAAGTGTGTACGAAAGTTTAAACCTAACCTTACATCCTCGCTATTCATGACCACGTGTGCTCAATTCCGTTCCCGATCGGCACTTTTGCGAAGTGGGCTGCTACACTCCACCCACTTCTTGTAACGTTTATTTTACTTGGCAATCTTTATTCGCAACAGATTCGGACGCATGTTTTCGATGCGGCAAAAGAGGTCATAATAGATTTAATTGTCCGAATTTAGAAAATAAAGGAACGAAAGGGATTAGTAAGGGGTCACAAGGGATCGACTTAGCTAGGAAGGAGAATACCGCGGGTACCACAGACAAAATAAAATCGGTAAGATGCGGTTATTGTAATATTCTGGGTCACGCGGAAAACCAATGTTATAAGAAACAGCGTAGCGAGAGTAAGGGGAGTAGCGGGAAGAATGCATGACTAACTAATGAGGGGGCACCGCCGCCGTCGTACGCAGATAACATGGGCCTCTCGGCTCAGGTGTTCGAGGTCGAGACGGGAAAGGTAAACAAACCACTAAAGAAATGCTTAGTCGGGAAAGAAGAGTAAATATGCACAATCGATTTAGGCAGTGATTGCTCGATAATTCGAGACAGCGTAGCTCAACAGCTGAGCCTAGCATTTAAAGAAACAAAAAAGACGTTATCTGGGTTTAATAATTCGTTAGTAGTACCCATAGCTCGTTCGAAAATGAAAATCCTTATTGATAATATTCCATTTAAAATAAATGTTCTGATTGTGGCAGATGAGTAATTGTCGAAAGAAATAATCATCGACCGAGATATTTTATTTAAGGCAGGAGTTCAAGCAATATCGGATTCTTCCGGTATAACATTTACCTATAATGAACGGGACAAAAGGAATAACAAGTTAGAGATTAATATGGTAGGCCTAGGGAAACGGAGACCTATAGGGGAGGGTGATATTTGGGTCAACGAGCTGGATGTTAGGAGTAAGACTCGATTGCTACGATTATTGAATAACTACAGGGACTGTATTTCGTTCAATTATGGAGAGTTAAGCCGAACAACTGCGGGAGAAATGAAAATTGAACTAACAGATAACGAGCCGGTCTTTCATAAACCATACCGGCTATCAAAACCCGATAGAGACCAGGTTAGAGATATGATAGCAGAGTTAGAGAGAAATAACATTATCCGCGAGAGTACGTCGCCATACGGTAGTCCAGTAGTACTAGTTAGGAAGAAAAATGGAGAAACTCGTATGGCAATAGATTATAGGGCTCTTAATCGGAAAACTAAAATTATAAAGTTCCCATTGCCAATTATCGAAGACCAAATAGACCAGCTTGGTAATAAAAAGAAATTATTCACGTCATTAGACTTGAAATCGGGATTTTATCAGCTCCCGATACATCCCGATTCGATAGAAAAAACTGCCTTCGTTACCCCAAATGGGCAATGGGAGTTCTTGCGCATGCCGTTTGGATTGGTCAATGCCCCGCCAGTCTTCCAAGCTATGATCAAAAGAGTACTTAAAGACCTCGCGCTCGTGTATATAGACGGCGTATTAATTCCATCCCAAACCCTGGTGGAGGCGTTTGAGCAACTAGAGGAAGTTATAAGGGCGTTGCGAGCAAATAACCTGACTTTAAATTTGGTCAAATGTAGATTCTTCCAAAATAAAATTGATTATCTAGGCCGCGAAATCTCAGAAAATGGGGTGCGTCCGGGAGCACACAAGGTTGAAGCCGTGTTGAAAGCTGCCGATCCGCAGAACGTAAAGCAAGTTTGTCAGTTCTTGGGACTCGCGGGATATTTTCGCAAATTCATTCAGGATTTTGCTCGCAAAGCGGCACCTCTATAACGGATCACTTGCGTAAGAACGTACCTTGGAGATGGGGTCCTAGAGCATCAGAAGCAGTGAAGGAAATAAAACGAGTCTTAGTTGACAGACCTATTTTAGCTATTTATGATCCGGTTCTACAAACGGAGGTGCATACAGACGTTAGTGCGATTCGATTAGGGGCGATTCTATTTAAAAAACACGGGAACGAGAACCGAGTAGTCGCTTATTACAGCCGTAAAACCACTCCCGAGAAGCAAAGATACCATTCGTATGATTTAGAGACGTTAGCAGTCGTTGTGGCGTTAAAGATATTTAGGGTGTACCTACTAGGGATCAAATTCACGGTAGTGACCGACTGTAGTGCAATTCGGGCCACGGCGAATAAAAAAGATATCCAACCTAGAGTAGCCCGCTGGTGGGTGTATTTGCAGGACTATAACTTCGATATTGTTTATCGTCCGGAAACCAAGCTGGCCCATGTAGATTATTTAAGTAGGAACCCAGTAGAATGCTATGCTATCGACATTACCGAAGCGGAATGGATCAAGGTGGCACAAATCCAAGATCTTAACCTCGAGGTTGTTCGGCAGATATTAGAATCAGACGATGTACAACCGAATACTAAACAATACTTTGATAAATATGTACTGAAAGCAGGTATTGTATTTCGGAAGACAGAAAAGGGGAACAAGTGGGTCGTACCTAAAATGACACGATTTAATATAGTAAGGTACTGCCACGACGAACAAGGGCACTTTGCTCTAGAGAAGACACTAGAGAAAGTGCAGGAACATTATTGGTTTAAGGGAATGAGAAAATTCGTTTCCAAGTATGTCCAGTCATGTCTTAATTGCTTGTACTATAAAACTCCGGGTGGGCGAAAGCCTGGATTGCTACATCCCTTAGAAAAAATTGCTATGCCATTTCACACGGTACATCTCGATCATGTTGGCCCGTTCATTCGTAGTCGTAATAAGATTACGCAAATTCTCACTATCGTTGATGGTTTCACCAAGTTTTGCATACTCGAACCCGTTCGAGACACGGCAGTGAAGGGTGTTTTGAAGGCGTTGTGTCAATTGATTGCAATTTTCGGGGTTCCGACCCGTATTATAAGTGACAGAGGGTCGGCTTTTACGTCGCACACATTTAAGGCCTTTTGTGATGAGCATGGCATAAAGCATGTGCTCAATGTTGTGGCTACACCACGTGCAAACGGCCAGTGCGAGAGGATGAATCGTACGGTTCTGAGCTCCCTTGCAGCTACCTGTGCTGGTGGAGCAGAGGATATATGGGATCAAAGTGTGAAGAAAGTCTAAAGTGCAATTAATTGCACTACCAATCGGACCACCCAAAAAGCAGCAACGCAGTCTTGTTCGGGTATAAACCGAGTAGTTTGGCGGATGCGAGGTTGCTGACCCAAATCCAAGGTGCGTTGGATTAAGTGAATCTCCAGGAGATGCGTGACCTGGCGAAGGCCGCTACGGACGCCGAACAGCTGGAGCAGAAAAGGCGGTTTGATGTGCGGAGATACAAACCTCCCAAGTATGCTATAGGAGATGTTGTCATGATAGTAGCCAATCCGGGAGCAACCGGAGGGAGCAGAAAGCTGTTGGCCGTGGCAAAGAGGCCTTTCAAGGTGACCGCTGTCCTACCAAATGACCGGTACGTGGTCGCTGATCTGCGGGACTTGAAGAAGTCCCCTAACAGTCGCAGCGTGGTAGCAGTTGACAGTATGCGGAGATGGGTCACGTTTGATGGCAACCAATAAGCCGGGCGAATCGACGGAGGGCTGCCGTTACCGTATTTGGGTAAGGCAAAATTTAATTTTGGTCGGAGTCCGTGGCCTTGAGGAACAATTTTGGGTCAAAATTGTGTTCAATGATGGGCCCGGGCGAGGCCTGGACCCAGGTCGAGTTCAGGCCACCCCGGTACGGAATGTGGTCAATTCCAAACCCAAGGGAGGTCTGGGCGGAGACCAGGACCAGAAGTAGTCGGAGTCAAGGTTAACACTGGATTGAGGCGGCTGGTCGCCCACTCAGTCGTGCGGTGTACCTGGCAAGGCTAGCGACCGTAAAAACAGCTGGAATTTAACCTAAGAACGTTCAGCCTATCCTTATCCTAACTTGCGTGTTTCTAGTATTGGCATCGAATCGAGCCGTGGTTGCTATGCAGAACTGATCACTCTGGGGTGGTAGTCATGGCGCGGGTCAATCAAATGCCTCTTGTATTACAGATCTCTGACCCTGCTAATTAGTTCGATTATTATAAACGTGTTAGAGAAGAATAGCTCAGGGGAAACGTCGAGCGGAGGTTGACGCCGAAGTATATCGGTGTCTGCAGAGCCTCCGCCGGAACGGGGCCGACCTGGCGGACGACGCGGTCGAAGGGTTGAGGCGCCAGGGCCGGCGGCTCGCTCGCGAAAAGTGGCGGCGCCAGCTGTTTGAAAGCGGCGCCGCCCGGCAGCGAGCCGTGGGCGCGGTCCTGCCCGTCCTTGATGGATGGCTGGACCGTCGGCACGGCAGGCTATCCTACCGGCTCACGCAGGTGCTCACCGGGCACGGATGCTTCGGGGAGTACCTGCAGAAGGTTGGAGCCGAGGCGGCGGCAGAGTGCCACCAGTGCAGCGCGGAGGTTGACTCCGCGCGGCACGTGCTGGAGGAGTGCCCGGCCTTTGAGCTAGGGCGCTCCGTTTAGAGATCGGGGGAGACCTCTCGCTCCCGGCCGTGGTTGCGGCCATGGTGGGGAGCTGAAGGTCGTGGAGAGCGGTGTCCTCCTTCTGCGAGACCGTCATCTTGCGGAAAGAGCACGACGAGCGGGACCGCGAGGCGCGCGATCCCGCTCGTCGAGAGAGGAGGAGAACGAGGCGGGGTTGTGGGCGGGTGGCCGCTGATGCAGTCGGGGTGGGGTCCCCGGCTGCATCCAAAGCGGCCCGATAGTGCCGGCGTCGGAGTGCAGTCCTCTGACGCTGGCGGTGTAGTGAAGGGGGGGGGGACCGGGTTATCGGTCACCTCTGGGGGGCGTTCGATCGCCCCTACGGAACGGGCTCCCCGATAAGGGGAGCACAGGCGCGGCGGTGACGGTGCGTTCATACGAAATCCCGCCACCGCCGAGTTCCGCCCGAGAAGGCTACCGCGGGGGTTTTAGTGCGAGTCCCACACTACCTCGGAGTCCCACCCCAGGACTCCGGGGTGTGCATAAGGCATTTCCCCCGCGTAAAAAAAAAAAAAAAAAAGGGGAAACGTCGAGGACGACGATTTGGTCAGTTTGGCCAAATGAGAACGAGGCTTTCTCAAAAGGAATATTTCGTCATCCAGGCGGCCGAAATGCGTCGCGGCCGCGAGAAAGAAAAAACGATCCTGCGACCGACGGGGGGAGAAAGGAAGCTCCACGCGACTCGCGATATGCGAGTCGAGCAGTCGGTCGAAGACAACCGTACAAACGTATCTGTTGACACCAGACAATAAATATACTTATTCTTTTACTACACGTACAAACGTATCTGTTGACACCAGACAATAAATATAATTATTCATTTACTTCAAAATAAACAATTATTTTTATTTGAAGGAAAAAGCAAAACTGTGACCAATTATCCCACCTTTCCCTTAATGTCGCAATACGAATTGTATGTTATTAAATATAGTCTGATTTATGTCGGGTTTGGACTTATTTTCATCATGAGTCTCCTACATTTATTCATAACATTTTTAAGAAAGTACACTGAAAGGAGTAAAAGTTTAAATTTTTATTCATGGGTGATTCGTTCTGTGTATTACATTGTAAACCGAACGATACCATCGCCTCTCGCCGAGGCCCCGTGACGTCATCTGACTTGGTCGGTTCAAATCCCACTTGGTGTCCCATCCATTCTTTGTTGTTATTAGTTTGTTTGTACCTCCATGCAACGTTCCTACATGTATAAATTGTACATAATAAATTGTAAAGGTAACTTTGCTGGTATAACACTTGTTTACCTGTTTAATATGCGTATACAATTTATACACATTATGTAGTTATTATAACAAGTAATTATTACAAATATTATTTCCAGTGTTATACTACTTCAAATATTTGTAAAGGATTTCATGGAAGTGTAGTATAGCCAACTGTCTTCCTATTCTTAGTTTATCGTAGATACTGAATAATTCGGCCTACAGAAAGAAACCTCCAGTTGGCTCTTCGTAGTACAATGACGTGGACCCTACGTTGGGTATGATTGTTGGCCCAGATGCAAAAAAGGTTGACAGTTCTAACTGTTGGTCGACCAATAATGCAACAAAGACCCATCAAAATTCCGTCAGTAATTGCTACTAGGGATATTCATAAGACATTGTCTAAAATTGTGAATTTACATGAACATTCGCAGTCTAGTAATAATCCGGCAAATCCGACGTCCCGAGGATGCCGGATTGTCGGTGTTCTACTGTTGTTATAGTGGTAAATATTACGCGTATAACGCACACAGACGATTGAGTAATCTAGGAGGTATTAGTGGCCACAGAGAATTAAGAACAAAAGCGATGTATGTGTGGGATTCTTTTTAGTGAGGATGAGGGGATGTAAATAAGTCCAGTATTAAACGAAACAAAAACATTTAATTAAAGTAAAGGAATAACAAAAAAAAGGTTTTGACACGGTACTTCTCGGTTGCTAGAGATCGACTGACTCTCGTCTCGCGGTTGTCTTCTCACCAACCGTCCGTGCCTCTTATCTTCTAACCTAAACATTAGGGCATTCGCCCTCTCACACGCATTCTTACATCCTGCAGTCTTTCTATTTACGCCACACGCACTCTAACACCATTACACTCATCCTTCATATGTATATTTGATAGACGAACGAGAGTTTAGGCGCAAGACACAGACACAGTCTTGCACGCTCCGACTTGAACGACAGCTTGGAGTTCTCTATCTTCGAAACACGAGGCTCCGTTACACCGCATGTTTTTACTACAATCAGTCGGTCAGGTAACTGACTACCTTATTTACCTGACATTCAGCGGCGCCAAAATATGATTTGCATATTTCTAACATCTACTGTATTTCGTATACGAAATATTTTGAAGAATCTGTTCAGGAAATTAAAAATTTAAATATTGAAAGGAACTGAATGTTGAGCGGTGCATCCATGAAATCTAAGGCACGGTTTATGACAAGTCCAGTTCAGAACAAACAGTCCACTACAGCGACTAAGGCACACGGGCTGATTATACCTCACAATTACTTTCATCACAATGTTCATAACCTATGATTTTTGGAACAGCTGATAAACACACGTCCAACTCTAGTAATTAGTCAAAGAAAATCGGTTTTTCTGCAGCTAAATTCTAGGAATCCCAGGAGGGTCTCTACTAGGTCCTAAACCATAAACTAAAACAACTAATTAAACAACTAATTAAATAACAACTAAACTAACTTCAATCCTCTACTCGAAACATTAATTTACTCGGAGACCTCAACGCATCCGAACGGTTACATCTGACCGATCGTCACTTTGCGTCGCAACGCTGAACATGTACATATGTAATGCTTTTTCATATAGAGGTTTATGATACGGACACGTGAAAGGTCGCTACCTTTAAGAAGAAGGAGGACATCGTGAGGAAACCAATGATTCTTTGAGCTAGTTTATGGTTCCTGAAGTCTGCTACTCACGTGTGTTCCCTAGAGATTCAAGTAGGTGTCCACTATAGCGATTCTCGTGTCGTAATCAAGGAGTTGAAATCGTAAATGATGTAAACGTCGGGAAAAAATGACTTTTCTAGCTTCAAAATAAACAATGCATTTTTTATCACTTATTTTCCCCCTAAATCTACAAAGGTAGTAAATGTTTAAAGTCCATAACGTTCAAGTCATAAATGATGTGAGCGCCAAAATTAATAAACACGTGTCTTTTATTTATACTCAGTTTTCACTTCTGGAACTTACATCATTTACCATGTCAACTCCTCAGGCCGTATTTCAAACATTCGATTCATTTGAAATAAACGTTCAAATTCATTTAGTATACCAATTTTACGTGTTTCAATTTACCTGGTTATTTTACGCCGCCATGTATAATACGATATACTGAAATTAACAGTGGCTGAAAATCTGTTAAAAACGTGTTATGAACGTATTTTGAACATGTTAATTTATAAATGAAGGTTAAACTCCAATTTGTTCAAGACGAGAAGATCGCGGAATTCCTACGAACATATATAATTATCCGTGAAGATAGTATTATAGGTGTATTAATGCAAAATACTTTGCAAATAAAATTGTACATAGGAAAATTATTCATTAAACTTCTTCAACAAGCGAATACAATATACTTCACTACCAAATTGTCTATGGACCACATTTAGTGATGTGACTGATACCGTATCGATATTGTCGATACCCTTTCTCAAAGTTTCAATACGGTATCGATACATATCAAACATGTAGGTATCAAATAAAATCGATACCTATTTGATACCTATCCGAAAGTATCGATACTTGCTTGATACTAGTTGATACCTATACAACAGTATCGATACCTATTTGATACCTACTCGAAACATGAATACATTTTCCGGTGCGTTTATTCCGAGGTGGCAAGCGTGGAGCGTTGAACGTCGAGTGTAATTCATACATATTCAAAAGTATACATTTTTTATGCTATATATTTCAATTCATTTATTACAATATAAAATACATAAACATAAATTAGCAATGTTGCTTAACAAATCAAAGAAATAAAGATAAGAACCATATACATACTGTATGTACCATATACAATGTGATCTACGCAATTGTTTCAGGTCATAATTCCGTTATTAATGCATGTATGAAAAACCTCCAAAGGAGAAAGATAAATAGCTCGAAGAGCACTACACCTGTAGACCAGTAGATTTTTTTTCATCATTAGATCATTTCTTTAAATGGAAATGCATATTGTTTGTTGCACAGATCGATTCCTCTGTTCATTCTACGTAAAAAATTATTGGGGTAGTGCTCTTCGAGCCATTTATCTTTCTGCTTTGGTATTTTTTTATAAATGCATTAATAACGGAATTATGACCTGAAACCATTGGACACACGTGGACCACCCTGAATAATATTTATACACACAGGGGTAAAATAATCGAAATTAAACATAGAAGTTGTTCCGTTTTTTTAAATTTACAAACCGTATGAAAACGAAACCGTATAAATCGAGGGATGGGTGCTGTGAATCGCCAGTACGACGATAGGATATATTATTGTAAACCCCACATTCAGTCAGACTTCATATCGTTCAACACTCGGCACTCGACCCTCCACGGCTCGAATAACACGCTACCGAAAATATCGATCTTTCATGTAGATGTCAAGTAGGTGTCGATACTTTCATGAGGTATTGATACTTTCGTATGGTATCAAACGGGTTTCGATTCGGCGCCGCATTGGATTGGTATCGATTCAAGAAGAGCCGGTATTAAGGGGTCATGCTTAGTCTGGAGGCCGAAAAAAGTGTTCTTTAGGAATTTTTTTCTCGAAAATTATAAGACCTTTTTCAAAAAATGTGTTGTGTTTCAAAGATTGCAGTTTCTAGATTATAAGGTAATTTTTTTATTTAAAAATATTTATTAGTAAATAAATGGTGAGCGATCTCCCGGATGTCTCTTCACAAAAAGTGGTCTGCCGTGATCACTGTGACTTCGTAACGGTTCATCTGAAATTAAAAATTCATAAGATTTATGTAATGGTAGAACCAATCTTATCCTTGAACGTGGAGTTTTTCGAAATATTGATTAGGAACAAAATAGCGGACGTTTTCCTGAAAAAGTGCGATTTTCACCAAAAAAATCACTCGTTTTTGGTCAATTAAAAAAAAAGTATGGAACGAACAAAAGAATCCTTCGTTCAAGGACAAGTTTTTCTGATTTGAAAAATGTAGTTTCGAGAAAAACGCGTTTAAAGTTTCAAGTCAAGCTTACACTTATATAAAATCTTCATTTCTTAACGCCTGTAACTCTGTCATGTTTCATTGGATTACCTTAAAACTTCCACAGAATGTTGTACTTAAAAAAAATGTACAAAGTGAAAAATCGATTTTTTGATAATTTCTGACTAAGCATGACCCCTTAATACTTGATACCACGTACCCAAGGTTTTGGTACGTATCGATACTCTCCACTGAGCACTTTGGGTATTGAATCGATTAAATATCATCAATAGTATTTATATCGAGCCCAACATTAACCACATTAGTTTTCAATAAAACAGATACATCGTTTGTATCACGAATGACTGCGCCGATTTCAATTAAATTATTTCTACACCGTCTATCACCTTCCAAATTAATATTGAGTAACAGAACAAATTGAGGAATAAATGATCTTTCATGATTCTGTCGCGCAATTTTACATCGCGTATTATTGTAACGAGTAAAACCCGGCGCTACCAAACGTTGTAGAACGTTACACTATTCAAAGATTCTGTCCCTTTAACGTTAGAAGCAGAAATATTCTTTCTGCTACCATTTAAGAAACAATTCGAAACTCCATGGTCGTTTCAAAATTGTGGAGGACTTACCCTGTGTTCGCTTGTGTTCGTCCGGATGTGAAATTTGCTCCCGAAGAAGTCGTGAGAACTGGTCAAATATTCGCTTCGACCTGCTCGAATCTTCGTCATTCTTCGTGTAAACTGTTCGCACGATTTTTCCACAATGCCCGTACCATGGAATTGACAACCGAAAATTAAAATTGGCGCACGATGGTTGGTCATATTATATTAGACCGCGCGATAGTTAGAATTAGGGGACCGACTTCGAGAATTAGCCCCAACGACAGTTAAGCATGTCTCACAGTGTTCACTATTTATGGCAGTTTGTTGTTTTGCGAAATTTGAGAATCCTGAAACGGTGCATCAATACCAGTATGCGTGGTAAGTATTCTTCACTTGTCATTTTCCTTAACCTTTGACTGGGCACCTGGGGCTCAACAGACCCCCAGGCAGCCTTAAACATTCATAATATTGTTATTCCAATCGTGCGAATTTTGCGCTTTCATATAGCTGAGTTTATGTCATTAAATTATAGGAATTGAGGCAATTCGAATTTTTGTTAATTAGGAAGTATTCTTGTACGTTCTGGTTTGTTTTCAGAATTTAAGAATAAAAGTAATATATTATATTATATTTTTAATTTGAAAAAAAAAACATAATTTTGTACATACCAATCATAAGGGACGTCCGCAATAATAATAATGAATATTATAGATGTTTTCATATAGGGCCTGACGAACCTTACGTGGCTGATCATGTGATGTTAAAGCACGTAACCATTCAAACGTTAAAGAACAATACGCCTGATTTTGTAGAGATTCGATATACATATAGAGAATTATCAGTTTTTCTGAATATAAAATTTGGACGAGCTTCCGAACAACACCTACACCCGATGACCCTGACTTTGACATATGTTAACAAGATCACTCTCCCAAGTAACTCTTAAAAGCTTTAAACCATCGATCATTAGTTATTAAAAAGTTATTAACAAAGAAAGATTGAAAAACGTACCGTAATTTTCCCCGAAATCTGAACTTTTGAAACGTAGTATCTTTAAAAAGTACTGGTCAAATCTGAGTTGGGTAGAGCTAGTTAAAAAACAAATTGGTAGAATAAATAGTTGTTTATTTCGTCGTTGAATTCCGCCGAAAATCTATCTCTAATCAATTTTGAAACATCATACGGTTCGGAGTTCGTTAGTCAGTTCAAGCACTTTTTTGTTCATAACTTCTTAATAACCAATGATGGGCGGTTTAAACCCTTTGAATGTCACTCGGGAGGGTGATCTTGATAACATATGTATATCATGGTCAGGGTCATCGGGTGTGGGTGCTTTTTGGAAGTTTATCCTAAAATTTCAGCTGCGTGTTGAAGGCTAATTGTTATGTTAGAGGGAACAACACTAACAAATAATTATTTATTAGGCCGTCTCACAAGTTATGTGGCTTTTCTAAGAGTTGAGCTCAGAAAAATATAATTCAACAAGTGTATGGTGAAATTATTAGAGTAACTTAGTGATAAAATCCGTGTCGAGAGGCTTGTAAAATTGCATGAAACCACTTCACGGATTTCTACTGAACAAGATTTTTCAATACCTAGTGAAGAATGAATACAAAAGTTGAAAATATATTATCCTTAATTACGGACAAAAAATGGTTTACTTTCACTAACATAAATATGGAAAAGCCGCATTAGGTACTTATGGGATGATCTAATAGTATTGGGTGAGTGATGGCACATTCAGTGTGTCAGACATTAATTACCAATTAAAAATCATATTTGTCCATAAAATAAATTGTTAAAAATGTTTACTCAAATTTCGTAATACGCTGTCCCTTCTTATACATCGATGTCAGAATTTTGAAATTCTGGGTGGGTACGTACACATAGGTGGAAACGTATTTTCCTATCACAAAACAAATTTCACAGAAGGACGAAACGGCAAGGAATACAAGACGTAGGGTGTGAGGGCGGAACGAAGAAACGTACAGGAAAAGAAAACGGAGTGGTTTACGGGTAGGGATGAGAACGCCTCGCAGGGTTCCGACGAAAAATTTTTCGTTGCTTGGGATTATTATGTGAGCTGCTTCGAAAACCCTCGGCCGGGACAAGCGCGTTCGCCATGGCGCAAGATTTATTCTCGCAAAATACAACGCGGGGCGGCCGTGAATATCGTTTCCGCTCAACGTGCCGCTTTTAATTAAATTGCGTATCTGTACAGGCGCGAAACGAATAAATTCCCTGAGGCTGACGTGTGACTTGTTAACGTCGACGATTGTAGTTGGCCCCCCCACCCTCTCCCCCTCCGACGTCTTGTTTGCCGGTGGCAATTCGTGGGTAATGCCGAGATCGGTGGAAGCCCCGTGCAGTAAGAAGAAAAGGGAGGCGGAAAAGCACCCAGAAGAATTCTTGGCTAGAGGGCGCGCTAGGACACGCGGCTGCAACAAAAGGGCTACCTGATGAATTTTTTAATTACCTACCCTTTCTGCCAATCTACGCAGAAACAAGAATCGCCTATGGTATATGCTACCGTTTAGAAAATACGGGCAGACCCCAATTACTTATTAACGTGGGTACGCGCTTGTAAACCCCGTTCGATGAATAGTCTCAAGATCATATTTGAGAAATACTTTTTGTCTCTCGAACCTTTTTATACACGTGACAATTTGAAAGGAATGATTTTTGAGATAGTTTTATAATCGAATTATTATATAATGTAAATTTATACAATTTGGAATAAAGTTTTTATGACTGTGTTGAATAGCACATGATTACATTGAGTTCAAGTAGAGTGCATCTCAACAGAGATAGGGAAATATATTTGTTTAGAGGAAGGCTAGTTATTTGTCTTATATCGACTTATGAATAAACGACATTGTTACAGTAATGGCAAAGGGCGATATGGTGTAGATCATTAATAATTATAATTTGGCGAATAAAGAAGAAGTGGAAATGAATAAAGAGGGAAAAACGAAAGTTATTAGGTGTACTATGAGTTAATCATCTGTTATTCTTTGATGCAGTATCGAAGGAAATTCAGAACCTCTACTATAACATTAATATTGGTCTATGCTCTCTAATATTTTGCGTCACTGTTACTAAACAACAAGAAACGAAAGTACCCGGTGTGGCATAACTATAAAGCCACCCTAAAATTTTCAATCCTTACGTATTGTGGTTAAAATAAAAACGAACCACGTTTTTCTGGGGAATATAATCTATCCTTTCCTGTATTCAACACAAATGTATACGTATCTGATGAATTTTAAAAGTGGTTGTCTCGAAGATGGAGCCCTGTATAAAAAGATGTTATTTTAGACTTTCGATTTATTGCTTATGGAAACGCACCTCTTGATTTTATCACCAGTAACTGTGGGGATCAACCTGTATAACAATCTTTTTATACCAATTGCCACGAAGTTTGATTGAAACATGTGCTTCCGTGTGTAACCGTTCTTTAGTTATTATCAATTGAACCCCGGGAGGTAACGGGCCCCTTAACGATTCCCAGGATTATCTAGAGTGGTTCGTGCCTCCAGGCACTGGATAGCGACGAGATCTGGTTGGTGTTAGAAAAAAAATTGGAGACGATTTAGAGGTTAACAAACGTTGCTTATATTCTGTTGGAGCAATGTTACAATAATACTTTTCCCCCCTCCAATCAAGGATTGTTTAACCCGAAAAGAGCACCGATGCTGCGCGTGGATACGATATTAGTAACGCGTGGCCTACTTCTTTACTCTCAATGCACGTATTTCACACCAACTCTCTCTTTGAGACACATCCTTGTCGTCAGTTGCGAAAGTTCTATATTGAAACGACGATTGAAGATTTGTCGCAGCACTCACGCATATGGCCGAAGTTCGGAGAAAATGCGCGAGTGGAGACGTGCATAAAGCCGCAGTCAAACTGCAACACCCAAGAGCTCACCCGTCGGCACGATACGTGGATTTCGAGTGATCTCCGGTGTCGGGAGAGAGACGTTGACCATGCAAGAATCTGATCGTTTATCGCGACTCGATTACGACACGGCAACCACCACTCGCTCCGACCGGTTAAACCGGGGGGGAAACGAATACTAGCCCGCGTGTAAATTGACGATTGAGGATTTGTCGCAGCACTCACGCATATGGCCGAGGTTTCGGAGAAAATGCGTGAGTGGAGACGTGCATAAAGCCGCAGTCAAACTGCAACACCCAAGAGCCCACTCGTCGGCACGATACGTGGATTTCGAGTGATCTCCGGTGTCGGGAGAGAGACGTTGACCATGCGAGAATACGATCGTTTATCGCGATTCGATTCCGACGCGTCTGGTTTAGCTAGCTTCGAAGGTGCGAATTGAGCACTACGCGAATATGACCGAATTCCTTAATAACCAGAGTATATATTGTGACTGTACCGAACTAACGACAACAAGGACACGTGAATCAACAATTATCACACAATCCTCGTTAACACACGGTTGTACAGAGCCGAAAAACAGACAGGGCAGCACATTATTAATACCTTTCGATTAAAATGTGCTCCTACGCTACTTCACGGCTGTGTACAATACAACGTTCCAATTTGACTGCTGCGTGGTTCACGACTGATACACAAGCGATTAATTTAAATACAATTTCCGATCGGGCTGTGCCAAGGCGCGGATTGAGCACTTGACTCCTCGGTTTGAGGCGCGTATGTAACGAGGGTAAGAACGGCGGTTTGACGATTCTACCAGGTTGGTTTAACCTCTCGATTAGATACCGTGTTTCGCCGTACGGATCTTCCTTAGGATCGCGTGTGTATCAGTTCGCTTCCCAGCGCAGAGTGCTGATCGACGGGCTCGTATCGACCTCCTTCGATCAGCACCCGGTGGGGATCGATGCGCACGCAATCTCAATAGATAGTGGGGCATTCCCACTCCGATTCTATTACGTAGATCGCGAGCTCCGTCGATTCCCGTTATGCGATATATCGCTACTGTGCACTAACACCGAGCTGTCTCTGTGTGTGTCTCTCCGGAGCTCGTTTATGTATTCGGAACGATTACACGTGTAATAGTAAAATGTTACGAATGGTATCAAAAGTTGTATTGTTCAAAAAGATCCCAAGGGGCAACTATGTGTATAATTTTCAACAGAATCGTCTCCTTAACACGTAGTACTATACTGCCATGAAACCTGCATTGTTCTGAAGATTTTGAAAAATGCATATAGCAAACAGATTCTTTTTCAGTGAAATATAATTTTTTATTAAAGCTGTTATTTCACTTCCTGTTCATTATCGGATTGTCTTACAGAATTATGAGTATTGATTGAATATTTCTTTTTCCGATTCAAATTACTGAGATTTTTAAAGCATTTATTTAAAGGCATGCAATGCTTCTTTGGTGCTTCCAAGATTTCTATACGCGTGGACCTTCTATAAAAAGAAATTCTCAAGTAGAATCGAACAGAATGTGTTATACGGAGAATGTAATAAAATGCTTTTATGGGAGAGATAAAATCACATCAGACTTGTAAAACCATGAAAGAACAACGAAATAAAATAGACGCGTATAGGTATTACATTGTGTCAAATACAAGGTGGGGCAATAACTATGTCCACTTCGAACATTGTCGTTATTTGTAATAATATGAAAAAATGTTATATACAAACCTTACACGGTATAAAGGGGGGCATATTGTGACACATGGGTGAAGGCATAGAGTAGATTTCAAGGTCATTTCTATTTTTTTTAATTGAATGCTATGTTTTTTTTTATCGCGAGGGGATAGCCGGTGTTGAGACGACTTCAGCGAGCTATCATTGAAGGTCATGCAAAGTCAAATGTGGTAGTAAAAAAAAATTTCTTACATTACAGGAGATGCTCGAAGTGGTGATCGTTTGCGTCAATGCAAAATTGCAATCTTCGTATCGCTGCATCACGTGCATGTCTTATCGTTTCTGAACTTATTCTAGCACATGCTGTATTACTTCATAGGGGACATTATTAGAAAATGTAACACTAAACGTTCGCCAAATGACGTGGTTACAGCACGACGGGTGTCCAGCACATTATGCTCGGAGAGTAAGATATGCACTGAACGAACTTTACCCAAATAAATGGATAGGACGTGGAGGATTAGTTTCTTGGCCACCTCGTTCTCCAGATTTAACCCCATTAGATTTTTTTCTCTGGGGAGCATTGAAAAATGCTGTTTATGCAGAAGTACCCACTACAACAGAAAATATGAAGCAACGGATAATTGCAGCATGAGCTAGAATAAGTTCAGAAACGATAAGACATGCACGTAATGCAGCGATGCGAAGATTGCAACTTTGCATTGACGCAAACGGTCACCACTTCGAGCATCCCCTGTAATGTAAGAAAGTTTATTTTACTACCACAATTTGACCTTACATGACCTTCAATGATAGCTCGCAGAAGTCGTTTCAACGCCGGCTATCACATCACAATAAAAAAATGTAGCATTCCATTAAAAAAAATAGAGATGACCTTCAAATCTCTTCTATGCCTTCACCCACGCAGAAAATGTTTGTGTCACAATATGCCCCCCTCTATACCGTGTAAGTTTTGTACATAACATTTTTTCATATTGTAAGAGGCGCATTAGGCGCATATAACGGCACTGCCGGAGTAACATGCGAGCGGAGGAAAACAGGCGAAGCGCGGGAAGACTGAACGCGTCGTCGATCGCGACGGAGACGTGTCCGTAACGGCGGCGGAAATAAAGACAAATTAACTTAAACCTTGATCACCTATCCTCTCCGTGTACGATTGAGAAGGAGACCCGACGATCCTTACAAATATCAGAAGTGGGATTCGAAGAGGAAAATGATCGGCAGAAGGTGAAACGGGAAGCCGCGATATCGACGATCGGGAACGGCGAGGGAACGCCATTGAAGGTGCGCGTGTGTTTTGTCGTTAGAAAACGTTCGCGAAGATTTTTTTTTTTTTTTGTGAATATTACCACCAGCCAACATGAACAGGGCAGGAGATCCAACTGCGTTGAAGATACCGCAATTGAAGGAACTATTGAGAGTTCGGGAACTCCCCATCATGGGTAAAAAAAAGCGGAATTAATCGCGAGGTTGGACGAGGCCGATCCGTCGGGGGGGTGAGACTGGAGTGGGCTTTCGCAGCAAGGGGTGCGTGGGTGTTCTACGTTACCCTGGCCTGCGTCAAAAACCACGATGGAGCTGATGCTCGACCTATAATCAGGCGATACCTCGGTGTCGTCTGCTGCGGCGAATCTCGGCGAAGTCGGCGGGCCCGGTCTGGTCAAATCCACACACACCACCTCCACGTGGTGCCCCCTGGGACCCTTGGTGGCTTCGGTTGCCAGGGGTGCTAACGGTGTGTGTGGTAGGAGAGATGGAGGAGTTC
>NW_015374094.1:0-364 GCF_001272555.1 Dufourea novaeangliae | reverse complement strand
GCGGAGGATCCCTCTGCGTACCGGCCAATATGTCTCCTCGACGAGGCGGGCAAGCTGTTCGAGCGAGTGCTCGCTGCCCGCCTGTCGAGGGGCCTGGCCGCGGGTGGTCTCGGGCTGGCGGACTGCCAGTACGGTTTCCGCGAGGGACGGTCAACGCTTGATGCGATTGACCACGTTCGTGCCCTCGCGGATCTGGCGGTCTCCCGGGGGGTGGGGTGGCGTTGGCTGTGAGCTTGGACATAGCCAACGCATTCAACACCCTCCGCTGGGATGCGGTGCGTGGGGCGCTCCAGGAGTGGGTAGTGCCCCCGTACCTGCGGGCCGTTGTCCGGGATTACCTCGCGGACCGGGAGATTGAGTACCC
>NW_015374093.1:80529-116193 GCF_001272555.1 Dufourea novaeangliae | reverse complement strand
GAACCGTTACGAAGTTACAGTGATCACGGCAGACCACTTTTTGTGAAGAGACATCCGGAAGATTGCTCACCATTTATTTACTAATAAATATCTTTAAATACAAAAATTACCTTATAATCTGTAAACTGCAGTCTTTGAAACACAAACACATTTTTTGAAAAATGTCTTATAGTTTTCGAGAAAAAAATTCCCAAAGAACACTCTTTTTTCGGCCTCCTGACTGAACATGACCCTTTATCCTAGAAAATCAAGGTCAAAAGGTCAAAAATTTTTATTTTATTGCATCGTATAGTACTCATCATGAGGAACAAAAGTCTTAAAGGAACCATGGGTTTCAAGTCAGCTGTTCTCTTAAAAAATAATGTTAAACTTCCATTTTACTTCTAGAATGATTTTACTGTTACAATGTGTTTATATTCGCATGTGTTTCAAAAGCTGCTACTGGAATAATTGCTTAAAAAACATGTTAACATTTTGATGTATCCAACAGCAAAAACTTCATCGAGCGACGTGGTCATTTGATCGGATTCATACGATTGATTCCTACTCGACGAATTATTCTACCTAAGCCCATTAGTGGATAACCATGAACGAAAACGATAACCCGTTCTTTTTACGCCGATAGATGCACAGTTGTTCTGCTTCTCGGTGTTTAGTAAGATGGCGTAATATTAATTCTTGGTTACTAACTGATCTTGCCGTTGAAAATCACAACGATATGAATCGTCTTTTGCAGGTTTGTCGATTATTCCTCACTAAATAATAACATATTTCCCCAGCTAAACTTTAATTTTCTGTTGCTTCGACAATAGCACGTTATTTATTCTATACTGCATTGTAAAGTATAAGAACATTATAAATAAAATGTGTTTAAAAATCATCGAAACTTTAACATTGCTTTTTTATGTGAACGGTTGACTTGAGACCTATGGTTACTTTGAGACTTTTGTTCCTCTTCGATGAATACTGTACGATACAATAGAATAAAAAATGTTAACCTTTTGACTTTGAGTTTCAAGGTTAAGGTCAATTTTGCGGTCTATTTTTTACCAGCTCTCTACCAATCCAGATGTGTAGAATCCCGCTATGGTGGTCGTGATATATAATTTTTATACACCCTGTACACACAGCGGCGAAAACGCTTGCGACGACTCGAAGTCGGAATGTTCGAAAAAGGATTAGTTTCTGTACACCCCTGGTGGTTCTTTCTTATTGCGTCTATATGACAGGTTTTTTTAATGCGTGGAGAGGGTAATAGATTATTTGAATGGGATTCAGTTTGTGGAACGATCTATGGGTCTTTAACCTTTCGAATGCTATGGGCGCATAAACGACATTGGAATATACAGGGTGACTCCTAAATGCATGTCAATACTTCAGTGGGTAAATCTCAGGGCTTGAAAACTGTTATGATATCGATTTAGGTTCTCGAAACAGGCATGAAGAACCTTTATTCTGAATAACTCTTCTGAAGAATATAAATTTCATACTGTATTAGCTTCAGTTAAGGTTCTTATATCAATTCCCATGTCAGTTCTAGAATCATTATTTTTTAGGTTCTGTATAAATTCCAAAACGGTTATAGAACCGATTCTCGTAATGATTGTACAGGATTCTACAGTAAATGAAATCATAACACGTTACAGTTGTAGATTGCTATGTATAAGCAAATTTTTTTTTAATTTGTTATGAATAAGTTTGTAAATATATATGTACACATTTGCATACATGCTATTATTTTGTAATATGAAGAGTGTTCGTTACCCCTCGTCCAGCGAATGCAGGGTCATTTTTACCCATCTATAACCATTGTCGTATTCTTTGTAGTCATATATAAATGTAATATATGAATTTGAAAATATATTTAAAATGTTATGCACAATTTCTTCTTGAAACCTACGTACAAGAGAAATTTTGCTACGGGTCAAAATGAATCATTCGTCTTCCGAGAGTTAATATAAATTTTTAACTGCTTAACAAAATTTTACCATACTGACTTCGCAAAAAATATGCTTATATGCATACAGTAATCTACAAGCATAATATAGACCTAATATCTTATGGTTAGACTGCGGATTTTTATGGAAAATGACATTTTTTACAGTAATTCATAAAGTCAAGAGCATTGGTAGGAATTTCTTTCTTCTCGTAAATATCTTATTGGGTTCAGAATAAAATAGAAAAATCATTGGATGTGATGAAAGTTTTCTCTTTTATTGCATCTCGCAGGCCCGTATAGGCTATAAGTGCATAAAATCCGCAGTCTACTTATAGTACTTCGTGTCACATGTTCTAAAATACAATGATTCCTCGATGAATGCGACACAAACAACGGCGTTATTCCCATCACTGGAGGAGGGGTCTCTCTCAGGAACCAATCTAAATAAAGTAAACAGAAGCTAAACAGAGGCTCGGCTTCGTGCAAAAAAAAAAACAAATTTATGAAGGGCTGGAAACCTTTCCACCTTTTCACGAATGCTCCGAAACGGACCCAAGTTCATCGCAAACTTGTTCCAAATTACCTCGCGAGTGACCTACCATTTCAGAGACCTGCAACACTTTTGTTACACCCTGTATACATCTTGAAAATTTCATGGAAATCGGTTAACATTTCTGTGAGGTACAAACTATTAAAAATATTGAAAATTGCAGTTTTTCGTGAATTTTGCCCTACAACTGTAGTAAATCTAAAGATCCTTCCATCTGTCGATGGCTACCACTCGTTTCTATAGCAATAGATTTCAATAAAAATTTCAGCATATACATAACTAATATAAATCTTGAAATGTATTTATTAAATTTTCATTACAGTGTTAGACAAAAAAAGTTGTAAGAAGCGACCTTTACTATTTTCTTCGTGATTCCAACCAATTGCAACTTTTTCATCATGTTTTCTGCACACCATTTAGTGAACTAATCTTTCCAACTTCACAAAAAAAAAACTCAAGTCACCCGGTCCAATTTTCAAAAAGTTCTTGTTTTAATGAGCGTGCGAATATTGTGATTACCCACTGTATAAGAATACGAATTTTAAACTTTATTTTCATCGTTATTCTACACATCTGCCATTTCACAGTGACCACACGTTAACGAACAGGAAAAGAAGCAGTAAGGCGGCCTACGCGTAAGCAGTTCACCTGATTGGATCAGAGTTGGGCACAATTTTATTGGTGAAAAGCAACAGTATCTAAGGGCATCATTCTGAGCTTTAAACAGTTGAATGAGATTAAATAATATTTGCCAAATGTCGAACCATTCAAGAAGAAGAAGTATTATTTTGTTACAAAAATGGGAATTTCCACGTTTAAACGATTGAAAATGACGAAATGCTTCTTTTATCCTTCATCCGTTATTTGAATTTTTATTTAAATAAAAATCTGCCTACCTCTGGATTGGATCCATCGAAAGCGGCTTTCACCAGAGCCTGTTCACCTACTTGCAACCAGAACAAATGCGCGTTCGCCGTTCGAATCTCCCAACTCGTATTAGATCAATTATTCACGATAATCAGCCGATACAAACAGCCCGATAAACTGTGGCAAGAGGCTCCACAGCTCCCGGGGAGAAATCGGCGATCGGCACGAAGGATGAGACCCGGTGTGCGTGAAAAATGGCACGTGGAACGGCGTCTAAGGGCGGCAAACGAGGTGTGCGCGAATCCACCTTCGTTAATGCTCACCTCTTACCATAATCTAATATCCGCTGATATATGGGGTGAGCCGGTAGGGTGCCGAAGGTGCGCGCAAAGGTCGTAACACCGGGGGTCGGCCCCGTAGATATTTACAATTTTAATCATCGTCTCTGCGTGGGACTCATCCGACCACGGCAAAGCGCGCGATTTCTTCAGCGAATTCGCCATCCGCCGGACAGTTTTCATTTCGTATGACGAATCACGTGTCGGTCAATTATTGAAACACCCGTGGAATAATATGATTTCGATGGTGACGCGCAGGGAATAGTACCTACAGTGGAGCGATTGGTCTTGAAAGATCACGTCATCGCCCGTAAGTAGACCTAAGGGGTCATGCTCGGTCAGAAATTTTCAAAAAATCGATTTTTCACTTTCTACATTTTCTTGAAGAACATCTCGAGAATATTCTGTGCAAGTTTCAAGGTAATTCAATTAAAAATGACAGAGTTACAGGCGTTAAAAGATGAACATTTTATATAAGTGTAAGCTTGACTTGAAACTTTAAACGCGTTTTTCTCGAAACTACATTTTTCAAATCGGTAATCAATATTTCTCGAAAACCATTGTGTCGATTTACATGAAACGTTTTGCGCCTTATTTCAAATCAGAAAAACTTGTCCTTGAACGAAGGATTTTTTTTTTCGTTGTATACTTTTTTTTTAATTGACCAAAAACGAGTGATTTTTTAGGTGAAAATTGCACTTTTTCAGGGAAATGTCCGCCATTTTGTTCCTAATCGATATTTCGAGAAATCCCACGTTCAAGGACAAGATTGGTTCTTCCATTACATAAATCTTACTGAATTTTTTATTTCAAATGAACCGTTACGAAGTTACAGTAATCACGGCAGACCACTTTTTGTGAAGATACATCCGGGAGATCGCTCACCATTTATTTACTAATAAATATTTTTAAATAAAGAAATTACCTTCAATCCATAAACTGCAATCTTTGAAACGCAAACACATTTTTTGTAAAAGGTCTTATAATTTTTGACAAAAAAATTCCCTAAGAACACTCTTTTTTCGGCCTTCTGACTGACCATGACCCCTTAAGGTGGTTCGTGCCAAATTCGAAAGACTACATAATTAAATAAAATGCATACAGATTGTTTATTAGAATGAAATACAGACACAAAATTTGAAACTCCGTCGCCGATCAAATAAATAAGAGAAAGCATGTTAAAAATTGAGTTTTCAACACAGCTCTTATGGCAGTCTTACGATTTCTTACCGGAAGTATAATCTTTTCGATTCACAAAAATTAAAGGTGCTAACTAAAAACTAGGCACTGATAGTATAAATCCTGAGCTTTCTGATAATGAACTAAACCTTGTATCATGCCGAACATTCCAGGAAGATATTTGACAATAAACTCCAGTATATGTAGGTTATTGGGACTATCTGGAGGACTTGGCAATGTTGCTGAAGTAGGGTCATACCCGCGAAATACAAACACATTTAAAAAATATCTTACTTGTTTTGTGTTTTAGTGAATTCTAAATTTTTAAATTATAATGCACGAGAATATAATAAACTTTACATATAAACATATTGAATATTGACTACACAGGAAAACTGAACACGCACCACGTATATAGATATGCGTGCCAAAACAACGTTGCCAAACATACCAGAAACGAGCACCGTGGAGTCATACGACTAACCAAAAAATATTCTTTATTTACAATATAATGAAGAATTATCAATGGAAATGTTGAATTTCATAGATGTAATTTTTATACGTTATTAAAATGTATTAGCGGGTGTTTAATACTAATTATTAATATGATGCTTTATTGACTAGAGAGTCGGGTACGAACCACCTTAAGGCCCGTTTCCCGTTTAGCGGCCGGAAAAAAACGATGACACTTGGGAAATTTTTTTAACCCCTTCGCATTATAACATCGTACCGAATCAAACTCGTGGTGACGATATCAAAATGGATTCAACAAACAGAAATATTATTCGTTTTCTTTGAGTCAGTGTGAAATACTAGTTTGCTGATATTAATCTTTAACTTTTCGAGTAAATGTACAATTGCGATAAGTACACGAATTCCTTTTGTGTCTGGGGAACTGTTGATGATAGAGATCCAGAAGTAATTCTGGAGATTGCAGACATCAAGAAAATCAGCTTCCTTGTTTTTATTTACTATATATTCAGGTAAATAAAAAAAATTTTATAGGTGAATAACAAAAGAATTTATGCTTCCAAATTTTCAATAGTAAGTCATGCAATAGATGATTCAACTACAAAAAGAGTACCAGAAGAATTTTCAAAATCGGTTAATAGTTTGTTACATTATGATGGGCACCGTTTGTATTCAACACAATTTCGAATCAATACGATTAGCGCCACCTACAATGCAGGAATATTGAAACAAAAATTTTTTACTCACAAAATAACAAATATATTAAAGAAATTTCTTTCTTCCCATAACTACAATTTCTTACAAATGAAAGACAAAACTTACATCAAACTTCTGTATTATTCTTAACCCAATAATATAGTTACGGGAAGAAAGAAATTTCAGTGATATTTTTCTCATTTTTATATTTTTTGTCATTTTGAAAAAAAAAGTTAAGGAAACGAGGAAAGTTCTTGACAATAACGATGCATAATTGGAGACCATAATTTCTTATTACCCAAGATTCCTACCGTACACTGTCAGCCATTTCTAAAATCTGCAACAATAGGGGCAAAAATGTCCAGAACGAATTTCGGAAGCGTACAATACATTTCGCTTTTCTCACCGTTCCAGTCTCATCCCTTAATACCTGTACCTCATGCTCGGCCGCACCTTTTCTACTGTCTTCTAGTACCTTCGTGACTCTTATTCTTTGGACGAAGTTCTTTTCATCCCGTTGAACACGAGCTCTATACTAACTTTTGCCATCTGAAAATCATGCTAGCTGCAGGTGATACAGTATTTATTGGCGTAAACTGTTTAATATATCTTACAATTAGTATATTTTTTTATTATATACACATAGTACATAAAATTGAACTTTTAACCTTTAGAGTGACAGCGTCCCTTTTTTGAGTGTACGTGACACTATGGAGTCTCAGACGAGCCCAAAATAAAATATAAATATTATTTAACAATTTCCAGAAAATCCTTTTCTTGTTCTTCTTTACACATCTCAAAAAACGATAAGTGCAGCAGGTTCTTTTCATTTACAGAAATTAACTCAAAATATAAAAATTACCTTGAACTGTATGCTAAAAGGATTCGATCGAAACTAATTCTGATCAGAAAGATTTAGTAGGAAACTAATATTGTATGGGTGAAAATGTGAAGTTCTCAGTTTTATGGTTTGAGAGGCAAAGAGAATGTAAATGCGTAGTTTTTTATGTTGAAGAATGTATCGAACTTAGTAGTGAAACAGATATGGGATCCATAAATGTTGAAACAAATTATTAAATTTTCTTGGTACCTACATTCACTCACGAAAATCTTTGTACACACCCCATAAAAAGGTGATTTTAATTAGTACAAACAATAACTTCGTTTAATATCGTGTTCATTTATTAACATATAAGGTACTATTTACCATTTTATAACAAAAAAGTCTACAGGAATATTTGGATAAACTTCCGAAAAGCATCCTCACCAGATGACCCTGACCTTGACATATGTTATCAAGATAACCCTCCCTAATAGCGTTCAAAATTTTTAAACCGCCGATCACTGGTTATTACAAAGTTATGAACAAAAAAAATGCTTGAACTGTCTGTAACCAACTCTGATCAGTAGAATGTTTCAAAGTTGATTACAGACAGTTCAAGAAAAAATGTATCATTATCACCGCGAACTATTGATGGAATCCAACAACAAAATAAGCAAGTATTTATTCTACCAGTTTGTTTTTTAACTAGCTCTAACTAACTCAGATCTATATAATGCCTTGAACGGTATTCTTTCTTTGTTTTTTAACTAGTTCTAAACCAACTGAGATCAGTACAATGCTTGGAACAGTATAGTTTAGACACACTACGTTACAATTGTTCATATTTCTGGGAAAATTACGGTATGTTTTTCAATATTTGTTTGTTAATAATTTTTTAATAACCAATGATCGGTGGTTTATACTTTTTGAAGGTTACTCAGGAGGGTGACCTTATAACGTAGGTCAAGGTCAGGGCTATTGGGTGTTGGTGCTCTTCAGAAGTTAATCCGAATATTTTAACAAATAAGAAAAAACGATGCATCTCACAAAAATAACCTTTTCTATGGGGTGTACGAAGATTTTAGTGAGTAACTATTAGATAAACGAAATAAAGACGTAATAATTTTAATTAAACGAAATAAACACATAATAACTTTAAATAAATGAAATAAAAACATAATAACTTTAAATAAACGAAATAAACACATAATAACTTTAAATAAACGAAATTTAGTATTAGAAAACTAATTATCCTATTATCCGAATACTTATATCTACCTATTAGTTCGGATACAGGAGACTCTACAGTATATCCCTTTCCTTTCTTTTCCTTGTCCCTACTTGTATCTACCTACTACCTCTACCTGTTATCACTCTCTTCCGTTTCACTATGCGTCTCTATTCAGTGTCATATTATGATAGAACCTATCTATGCAAATGGGATTTGCATTTATTATAGACTCTACAAGCATCATTTACCTACTAACTGCCTAAACCTACTTATGTTTACTTACCCACTTAAACCTTTTTTTTTTATAAAACATCTGATCACATTTCACCCAAGGATTAATCATGTAGAACCTATATTTCGATCCGTTCAGTCTGTCGATCGTCCGAACGTGTAGCACCGGTGGTCGAATAGGGTAGCGACAACACGTGGGTATGCGTAATTAAACGGGCAGAGGCCTGATAACTTGACGTGGCGCCGGTTTAACGCGTTAATTATCTCGTTCTTGCGAGTACAGTCCGGTTAATGAGGCTTTCGCTTGTAACTCGCCTCCTACGTGCCCAGCACGTGCGCTCATCCCGGTGAAATTGCTTTTATCGTTCGTTTATCCGGTCCCATACCCCGGTCCCGTATTCATGGTATTATTTACGGTCCTGTAAATTCGTAACAGACTGCTCGCGAGTTTTCCACGCGCCAGTCATAAAAAAATCGCGTTGGATGGTTCTGTCCCTATCTTTCCCCGCAAGCCTGCAGTGGTTTAAGGGGTCATGCTCAGTCAGAAATTGTCAAAAAATCGATTTTTCACTTTCTACATTTTCTTTAAGTGCAACACCTCGAGAATATTCTGTGCAAGTTTCAAGGTAATCCGATTAAAAATGACAGAGTTACAGGCGTTAAAAAATGAACATTTTATATAAGTGTAAGCTTGACTTGAAATTTTAAACGCGTTTTTCTCGAAACTACATTTTTCAAATCGGTAATCAATATTTCTCGAAAACTACTGTGTCGATTTACATGAAGCCTTTTGCGCCTAATTTCAAATCAGAAAAACTTGTCCTTGAACGAAGGATTCTTTTGTTCATTTCATACTTTTTTTTTAATTGACCAAAAACGAGTGATTTTTAGGTGAGAATCGCACTCTTTCAGGAAAATGTCCGCCGTTTTGTTCCTAATCAATATTTCGAAAAACCCCACGTTCAAGGACAATATTGGTTCTTCCATTACATAAATCTTACTGAACTTTTAATTTCAGATGAACCGTTATGAAGTTACAGTGATCACGGCAGACCATTTTTTGTGAAGAGACATCCGGAAGATCGCTCACCATTTATTTACTAATAAATATTTTTAAATAGAAAAATTACCTTATAATCTAGAAACTGCAATCTTTGAAACACAAACACATTTTTTTAACAAGGTCTTATAGTTTTCGAGAAAAAAATTCCTAAATAACACTCTTTTTTCGGCCTCCTGACTGAGCATGACCCCTTAAGACGATACACACGGGCGATCGGTCTCTGAATTAACGGAAAATCCAATTGTGCACGAAACCTCGTATTCCACCTTATAAAAACATTTTACAAGATATACCTATAACGAATATCTAAATCATTTCCATTTGGATTGAGCGTACGAAAAAATGACTGACAAGGGAACACCGCCAACGCTGACTCGCGGGTTGGAATGAAACTTTGTGGATTTATAGAATTATAACGGTATGTTTCATTCCTGCCTAAATGCCCTTTAAGGGATGTGAAAACTAAATAGTGTATAACAATTAATGTATAAGAGATAGAAAAAATGTTTCAATGAACATTTTAATGGTACAATAAGCGTTGTAAACTTGTGTTAACAAGATTTTGGAAAAAGTTGTTTCATAAAAACAAAAGTTTAACTTACTTTTCTGAAAATATTATTAAGGCAAGTTTACAGCGCTTATTGTACCATTAAAAGTTTGATTGGAACATTTTTTCTATCTATTATACATTAATTGTTATACACTATTTAGTTTTCACATCCCTTAAAAGGCGTTTGAGCACGAATGAAACATACTATTATTTTTGTCTTGAATAATTCTATAAATCCACAAAGTTTCATTCCAATCCGCAAGTCAGCATTCGCAGGATTCTGTTGTAGAAAAAGTTTATAGAATTTCAAGATATGCTTCTGCTGATATTAAAAAAAAAGTCCCACCAAGAGTATTTTGAAGGTCCTTCAAAGGTAAACGACACTTTTTTGTGCATATTACGTTCTGTTTTTCTGAGTTTATGCTTATGCAGTAGCACCTTAAATGTATGAATTCATCAGACGACATGATGTTGGATAATCAAGCTTTTTCGGGCAAACGAAGGGTGCTGTTTTGACGAAGGAATAAAGTTTATCATCCAGAATCAATAATTTTAATGGGAATCCCCCTTTATTTATAGATATATAGACGATATCTTGGGAAAGTTAACTTATTAAGCGGGTGAGTTATTCATCATAAACTCGTATCGGTATTAAAGATGAATAAAAGCTACTTGATCCCATGTACATATTCTGCAATATACATAATAAGAATGCAATTGAGACTAGTATAAACGCTGTAATAAAATTAACCGTGGGACATTTTAAGTAAAGAAAGAGGAAAATGAAGAAAGTATGACAGGTTAAAAGTTCTTCCCGATTATCAGATTAAACTGTTTACCGGGTTAAAAGGCACAAGTAGAATAGCAATTGTGGTACAAGGAACATTCCTCTCGAACTTGGTTTTTTCAAAATTTCAGGGCTGTTAATGTTTTGTTTTTAATAGAGCTGTATATTTTTTCTATATTCTTATAGACAGTGAAAGAAACAAATTCGACGATATTAACAATGTACCGTTCTGATAATTTAGAAGAAACAGTAAGCAAAAGATAGCTGAGGTAGCAAAATATATGGGAGCAGTTCAATATGGCGTCCTTTTTACTTATCCACAACAGAAAAGAAATATACGTAGAAATATTTCATTGGCAAAAGCATTTGCGTGGAATATAACTCTGAATTTATTAAACAATATTAAAAGTGTTTAAATATTCTACAACAAATTTATTTGAAATCAATGTAAGACAAAATAAACTATGTAAGAAATTTACATGTTTCTTTTTGATTCCCTGCACCACGAAACACACGGTTTACGTGCACGCATTCTATCAAAGGTGTGGGATGAGAGGAAACGAGGAAGAAGTAGATAAACGAGTAATGGTGAAGTAACTCGGCCGACTGCAAACCGATTACGAGCTTGTTCGATCACTCGGCTCGACCCGCGAGAACCGGACGAACATCCTTCTAAATCATTTACACGAAACGCTTCTCGTTCGATCACTCGTCGATTTTCATCGCGACGTTTGCTCGTCCTGTTCCCATTCAACACGCAATAAATTACAACTAAACGAAACCTGTGAAACTTTTAGGAATTTTCTGAAACTATTGCGGGAAATTTGTCTCTATACTCTATAGCAGAGTTGGGCAAAATGTAATCTAATTACAAAATCTAAATCACAATTGAAGGGTGCAGGGGAAAAACGATGAGAGTCCATAAAACTTGATTTTCCAGAAATCAAGAAACAAACTTTTAAGTTTACCTGTGGCAGTATTTTATTCGCATAAATCTTTCCAGGGGTAAAAAAGGCAATTTTAACAATTGTTTTGTTACCAAACCCCTAGAAACAGCAATTTTTACTTTTCCAAGTTCTCTAACTCGTGATTTTGGCTTTCTCGAACCCTTTAAAACCACGATTTCGAATATTCCAAGTCTTGTAACCCGTTATTTTGGCGTTTTTGAACCCTTTAAATCGAAATTTTGACGTGTTCAAGTTTTTGACTCTCTTCGTTCTTTCCCCCTGACGTTTGGCATTTCATTAGTACTTCGAGCAGACAACAGAATTCGGTTAGTACCTCAAAATTTACAAAATAGACTACCATCGTTTTTTCCCTGGACCCTTCAATTACAATGTAATTGCAAGAAAATTACAATTACAATTACATTGTAATTTTACAGTTAGATTGTAATTGTCTTGCAATCACATTGCCATTACATTGTAATTGTTTTGCAATTACATTGTAATTATAGTTTAGATTTTGTAATTAGATTACCCTTTGCCCAACTCTGCTCTATAGTCGCTATAGTCAGACACGACAAGACTACTTAACGTTCCCACCACTGCAGATAACGTTAAACTTAAGTAATTGTTTGAAGTAACCAACATTCCCACAACCGACGGCATACCGACGACAAACAGTTTTGCTAAAATAAAATTATAAATTATTGTTTTCGCACAAAAAACATGTTCATGTAAATAGTCCATAGTAGTTTTTTGATTTTTTCCTACGGTTACTGCCTAACTAATGATGCTAAAAACCATCTTACGTTCGCTTATTGGTCTCACCAGTATTGCTCCCTACATAAAAAAGTACGAAATAAGATAAATTTTTGCAAAAAATATGGACCGACTTCGAAATGCAATAAAAAGTAGAAAATAATTACTGTTTTTCATATTTATACAGAAGTGCAGAAAGGGTTAAGAAAACTTATTTTCTCTTACTAAATAGCATATTAACTACATTGCAACCTTTTTGACGACGGCGCAAAATTAAAAATACAATATCTATATGTATATAGACCAAAAGTCACTAGACCATTTAAAAATAGAATTACTCTTTTATGTATTAAAAATTCACATTTGTGCTTTTATAAACAGTAAATATACTTCTTGACAATTATTTGTAATTAGTTTTGTAGATTATGTCCTTCAAATGTCCACCATTTTGTTCTTGACAGTGGCGGACTCTTTCTAAAAAGATATTATATTTTAGAATGGTCTAATGACTTTTGGGCCATTGCAAAAAAGGTTACAATGTATTTAATGCTATTCAGTAAGAGAAAATAAGTTATCTTAACCGTTGTTGCACTTCTGTACAAATAATAAAGACAGAAATGATTTTCTACTTTCTCACACATTTCGAAATCGGTTCACAATTTTTGAACAAAAACTTTATTTTTCAAACTTTTTTCAAGGAACAAGATTCACACCAGAGTTGTGCAGAATTGTATTCGAATAATACACAGTGAAAAGCAGCAGTATCTGAGGGTATCGTCCTAAGCTCTAAACAATTAATAAGATTCAATAATTGTTCGGCAAATGTCGATTCATTCATAAGAAAGTATTACTTAATTATAAAAATTGAAATTTCCACGTATAAATAATTAAAAATGACAAAATACTTTTTTTTATCATTTATTCGTTATTCGAAACTTTTTATCTAGATAATGAGTTTACCCATCTCTGATTCACACCACTGTGCAGCGCCTAATTTCCAAGCCGCGCCCCGCCTCGCCGCCCGGAAACACCTCCGTCCGCGACTCGTTTCATTAATTCCGCCTGGGGATTTGACCGTACGAAGTAAGCCGGACAATTATTCAAAGGTGAATTTTTTTCGAGCTTGCTCGCGGGCTCCGTCCACGGTTTCGTTGGCCTTCGGCCGGCCCTGGGCCGAAGCAACCGCGTACACTACGCCGATGTAGCTCCATAAAGTCTTGTTTTTCGTTGCCGGCCGAAGCCGACGGGGGAGGCTACGCGGCGCCTGGGGGCCCTCCCACGAGGAGGAGTGACCTCGGTTGCAGGCTTTTGCTCTTGGGAATATCTGTGAGCATCTTCTTTGGCGGCGCGGGTGCTCCACGATGAGGACCCCCACGCGGGGCCCCGCTGCCACTCTCTCTCTCTCTCTCTCTCTCTCTCTCTCTCTCTCTCTCTCTGTACCTCTCCACAAAAGTTTTTTTTTTTCATTGTTCACGGAAATGCACGACGGAGTTCCGTTTCAAGGAACAAAAATTTTCCCGGTCGATTCATTGATGCATTTCGTAGTGCAGTGAAATGGCGGGATTGAATGTAAAGGCCAGTTTACACGTAATTTACGGAAACTGAGTTGTGCATGCAAATTTGCGCAAATCAACCGACAATGTATTCTATGTATAGTCGTTCGAATAATTTACGGAAACTAACGTGTGCATGCAAATTTGTGCGAACGAACTGACATGTCGTACTATGTATATTGATTCGAATGATACGCGGAAACTGACTTGTGCATTACACATTCAATGTATATTGTACAGTTATTTTTAGACTGCCGATTTTTATGTAAAATTATATTTTATAAAGTAATTCTTGAAGGTAAGAACAAAAGTAGGAATTTCTATCTTCGCATACGTATGTTATTGAGTTAAGAATAAAATAGAAAAGTCGTTGCATTTGATGAAAATTTGTAATTCACAGAGCTCTAAAGTCTATAAATGCATAAAATCCGCAGTCTAGTTATTTTATATGCATATAAAGAATAAACGATAACTGTAATTAGTTATTAGAAACTAAATAATAAGAAATGTAATGGTAATTATTTCCTAGGGGCGATAGTTTCCATTTAAACGCAACGCTTTGCTTGCGCAAATGTGATTTCACAAGTCAGTTTGCGCAAATTATTTGAATGTGTAAACGGGCCTTAATACTTACATGAAAATATTGTGGATTTCCGTTTCTTGGAACGAAAATTTTGAATCGTTTTATGGTGCAATGAGGTGATAAATGGACTACTAAAGTTTACAAAAATACACAATTACTGAGGTTAATATTTAAAAATTCACTTGGGGCAGAATTTTCAATTATGTACTAGAGGCTTTACTATGAGGTGTATCGATGTGTACTCCACTATATTTTGTCGAGTAGAATGCTTGATTTCGGAGGAATCAAAAGCATAGGTTGTTTCAGTGAAATTTGTTCACTTTTTTCAATACACGCCGCCATTTTGAAAGATTGTAGGAGCAGAAATGGGTTTTGAATTTAAACTACGTTACAAATTTACTAAGAGGAAATTGTGAATTACTCATTGGTACACCTAATACATTAATAAAAACACATAAATAGTATTAAACGTCATTAAAATGGTTATTTTGTTGCATTTTCCAAGTAAGGGACGCTATGAATGCACAAACGTCGACAATATAGTGATAAAATTGAATACCATACTGCCATAAAAGTATAGTGGATTCCTCTATCAACGATCGAACATTTCCTAGTCACTCCATTGAATCCTTTCATGGTACAGTATAATGACGAAATAGAATGCTGTACTTTCATGAAAATACCGTGAAGCTCCGTTTTACCAAACGAAAATTTTCTGAACACTTCTTTAAACACTTTCAGAGTACAAAATTGAATGCAATACGTATCTAATTTTGTACTTCCCGGTACTGATGTTTCTATTCTTTCTAATCATAATTTCTAAAAAGAATACCCTAAGTAGAATGTGTCGTCAACTGAACTGACTTCCCTCACTGAAACAATTATCAATGGATAATTAAGTCACAAACTTTCGTCCCTTCAAGCATTTCTGTTGTTTCTTTCAATATTTCTGTGTCTTATCAAATTCACAAAAAACTAATCAACTGTTAGAGGTACTGTAAATAGCATTCTATACAGTTGGGGTAAAAATTTGCGTTACTGCACTGTGTATTTTGGGAACATTTATGCTTCAGTAGAGTAACTTGTAACTATGTAAATCATCTAACCTCAGAAAGTTAAAGAATGTAATTTCAAAATATATGTTTAATTAATGTGGACTGAAAACATCTGTGATTATCGTGTCTATGATAAAAGCTTTTTTGAAACAATCAAGTATGCCAACTTTCATGTGCAAGTACTTTCCCACTAAAATAATAATGATAAATTGTAGATACAAATTATAATTACCTACGTTAGTGAGGAAGTCAAGAAATATTTCCGAGAATATATAAATACTTAAAAATATTGCAGACCTTAATAATTGGTAGATGGTGGATCTTATGAATGTGTAGTATACACAATAATTACAAAATTTGGTATAACTAAAAGTTTGATGAAGTATGATAATGTTTTCATTCTACTTGCAGCCTGGTAGAATATTAAATAAATTAATTAAACATCCGTTTGTGTCCAGTTCCTGTAATTTATCCCAAAAATGCGTGTATTTGCATAAACATTCATAACATATTATTTAATACTGAAGAAAAGTAGTACTTCTCGTTTGAAAACCTAGTATTAACTCAGCATTATTGTGATGTACCATAAAAGTGGCAATTTTCAACGCGTTTAAATTTACAAAATACGTAAATTTCGATTCGAAAGGCGGAATTCTTGTGAAAAATAATGAAATTACAACGAGCCTCCTAGGATCGGGGGCACCGTGCAATGGCCGGTGCCGAAAGTTGCGCGAACAGGTTCGTTTGTACTGATTCACCGTCATTAAGTAAGTTCTTTCGGAGCAACCGGAGCATCAATTCCCGCGGCAATTTGAAGTAGGCCGGCGAATCCATTAGGAGAAGTTCTCGGAGACGAAAGGGGCGTTAAACGGTGCGACGTCGTCGAGGGATCGTATCTTCGTGTTAACGACACGGCTTCTTCTTCCACCGAAACGGAAGGTGATCGTGATGCGGAACAACAAGTGGTTAAATATACGGTTCCCTGACTTTCCTGGGGGACCAAAAGGCATCTTTCTTTCTGAGTTCAAAGGGTTATTCGACTTTGACGCGGCCCAAAAAACGTGGAAGTTTTTTGTCTGACCACACCATACGTCTCTAGGGTTTTTTTGGCTTGAATGAATTTTATTGAAGGTAATACTATTTTAATGCTTACGTGAATCAGTGAGACAAAGTAAAACAACAAATTAAAAATTTAATAACCCAGATTCTTTTGAACCTAGTGATGGAAATAAGTTTCTCTGTGACGCCATTTATTCACATTTTGCATCTAAAAATTATATGATTATCCGTAGTCGACCGACAAATATATTCGATTACATTTTTGTTTCGATACATTCTGCTAATGATAATATTAGGTCGACGCATATGGCATATTACTTTTACTTATTAGTAGATTGCAGACTTAATGTATTTCGAGCTTGCATAAGTGAATGAAACAAAATAAAATAAGTAATACAATAAAATATGGTAAAGTTTCCAGGTCTGTTGAGCCTAGTGAAGGAAATATTTTTCTCCATGTCACCACGTTTTGACCGTTTTGCCTCTAAAAACATGAATTTACACGAGCTTCTCCAGTATAATGATTAGAATATTTAGCTGCACTTTTCTGAATGGAAGTTACTAACAGTGATCACTACATGCGTGTTAACACTACATAGAACTACCGAACCCGTCAAAATGACAGATTTCAGATTTTTTATTTTACAATTAATGAAACCATACAAATACTTTCATCGTAATTTATATTAACCTCTAATATCCTATACACTTTATATTATAGTATACTAAATTATATTGCATTATATATTGCTCATATTAGGAATATATTACACAATTTAACTTAGCATAGATTCAATGCTGATAGTTCTAGTGTTAAGTTAGAGCCTACTCTACACAGTTTACGAGGTAATAATTGTCGGGACCGTTAACTTTGTTTAAGATTGGTTAAAATAAGTAAAAACGGATGTCTTATCTGTACCTACAGTTCGATATTTTGGGCTAAACATGCAGTTAAACATCATTAAACTTCATTTAAGCCTATTGAAAGTCTACCATTGCATACTCTTGCAGATCATATCGAGATATAGGGGAAAGGTGTCTAAAACGATCCCTCTAAGGCGTAATTCATATAAAAAATACAAATGCTCATTATTTAAATAAAAGTAAAGTAGTTTTTGGAAGTTAGTCTATTTATCTTGTCATTGGCTTAAATAAAATGTAGCTACCTGATCAATTATATGTTTTATTTACATTTCTCTGAAGACATGCTTAAGGATCATTTTATACCTACTGATAGTAAATAAGACGAACATTAAAAAGCATCTCATTTATTACATTTTATTTAAATAAAAACAGGAATTAAACTCAATTATAAAATATACGAACATAAAATAATCTCATAAAAAAATAAAAACATAGATAATTTTTGGTACATAATAACTGAGTAGAAATACTTAAAATAAACCAATAAACATAAGAAAATGAGATCAGTTTCACAGACGCAAAGTTTTTCGTGCACCAGCGAAGCGATCCTGGAGGCAGAAATCGCAGGTAAAGTCATCAGCGTCATTGTTGTTGTCTATCCCAACGCAATCATCATGCCCCCACTTCAAGCAGACACAACATCTTATCCACCCTTCACCTCCCTTGTCTCTCGAATATTTCTCATTACAGAACAGACATTCTGTGTCATCTTCGTCTGAAGACGATTCCGATATTTGGTGCCTATTTTCTTTACTATTTCTTTTTTGGTTGATCCCTTTCTTCCTTCCTTTCCCTTTTCCTTTTTGGGAGATAGTAGAAATCTTTGCTTTCTTTTCCTGGCGTAAAGCTCGTTTCCGTTCCAAATTAGTTTTCTTTTTTCTTTCCTCTTCCAATTGATTTTTGTAGGGAGTGCTAGTTAGTATTGATGCGTTACCTCGTACTCTCCTAGAGTGACTTCTTTTCCCTGATATTCTTGGCATTGGTTGAATATTGCTTGGAGTGAAATTAGCGAAAGAAGTTGATGGAATCGGTGACATGGGATTATGCATAGTTATTGTGGAGGGTGAAGTTGTAATGATAGAGAGCGATGGTGAATTATTTTGTTCTGCATATGTGGGTGATGGTGTAGCTTGACGAGATAGTTGCATAATTGTATCCTGCGGGAAGGAATGGAAAGCAATAGGTAAAGCCGGAGGCTGTATCGTATTAGATACTGAACCAATATAAGGAGTTGGTTTTGAAGTGTCAGATTCCATAGACTGTTCAGTCGTTTCAGCAGCAATGAAGTCGACATTAGAGAAAACATCAGGGTTATACGGAAATATACCACATTTTGAAAATCCATTAATGGCATTTAAAGGAACTGCAGCTTTCAGGTAAGATTCAGAAAAAATTTTGCTTATTTGGAAAACTGTGACCACTCTTCCAGGATTATTATTCATCCGCTTCTCTAAAGCCTGGTTATGGTATACGCTTAATGGATACATCACCCCAACGTCCAGCGGTTGGAGTTTGTGTGTGCAGTGTGGTGGCAGACATAAAATAGTGGCATTATGTTGTCTTGCTTTTAATATGACGCCTAAGTTTTTGGTGTGTGAAAGGTGACCGTCCAATATTAAAAGTGCGGGATCTTCGGCAGACGGTTTTGCGTGGGTCAAAAAATGTTCAAACCACTGTGCGAACACTTCCAATTTCATCCAGCCTGACGCATTGCATGCATAAGCAGACCCTGGAGGTGCACCATCCATTAGTTCAGTTTTCATCCGAACTCTGCGAAAAATTAGCATTGGTGGTATGAAGTTGCCAGAAGCTGACATGCACAGAACTGCAGTTGTTGTATCGCCTCTTTCAGATGACGTTACTCTTGCCACCTGCTTACGACCCGTTTTTGCGAACACTTTTGTATTTTTCGTAGGAACAGTGCTTAAACTAGTCTCATCAACATTAAAAATGCGATGTGAAGGGAATGAATGTTCTTCTTGAATGTTTTTCAACGTAAGGAAAAATGTATCAACAACTGGCTTGTTAAAAGCACGCGCTCGCGCAGCCGATGTTGATTCGGGAGTGCGGAGACTGATATTAGGATTTCGTTTGCGGAATCCTCTTAGCCAGTCAATACCGGCTATACCCTTTTCCGTAGAAAAGGGGTGTTTTATTTTATTTTTCTCAGCCAATTGATACGCGAGAGAAAGGATGTCTCGAGTCGTCAAACCATACATTCTGGACTCCATATCCTGTATGTGTTGAACAAGTTCGTGTTCTTGTTCCTGTGTAAAAACTGTACGCTTGCTCCCCAGAAGCTTTATTGAACCTATAGCATGGATATTTTTTCCTTTGGCTCTTCTTTTCAGAGTCATCACTGGTATAGAGAATTGTTTACTTGCTGTTTTATAAGGCAAACCTTGTTCAACAGCTTCTAGAGCACTTGTCATTGAAGCTTCGCTCCAGCTTTGACGCATTGTTTTTCTTTTATACTGACGGGGCATTGCTGTAACTAAAACAAAAAACAATAACATAGCATATGGGTAAAATGATTCCTGGGATCATTTTACCATACTAAAGAGGGATCATTTGACCCCAAACAACCAACTCACATTCAGTGGTTGATTATAACCTCAACTTATTACATGCGGCAACGAAACACTAATTAACTTATTATTGAATTGTGGCTAAATCCGCGAAAAAAGCAGCTGTCACAATAAACCGTTTAGGACAAAAGTTACACAACATTGAAAAATACCTTACCTTACATGACTTGCAGTAATTTTAAAATTTTCTTGTGCACAACAAACAGAACACTGGTATGTACGCGGAATTTTAGGGGACGACTAGCGACACCCGCGGAGAACTATTGTAAAACAATATTACGATATAGCACCACTAATAGCCACAGAACAGCCAGGGATCATTTCACCTCGAGGGATCGTTTTAGACACCTTTCCCCTACCTATAATTACTATGTATTTTAACAATCCATGATATATTGGTTTATAATTTCATAATTATATTGTATGTAACACTATCATAATACTTCATCAATTTTATGAATATATTATTCACTTGATGTATTAACGTGTAGTGAAGTTATATGATATCTAAGCAAGTATCACAACAAAATACCAATCTTTCATTTGTTAATCAGTTTCGTTACATATTGTAACCATTATTTAATTGGTATTTAAGGTATACCAATTGGTACTGGTATATAAGGTAAGTTATTAGGTTGAACGGTAAGTTTCTGCATTTCTTATGGTATGTCACTACAACGCACTTGTAGTCTCGCTAAATACTTACATTATCATGAATTGAATCTACAATTATATTTTGATATTTCCAGTTCGTCTCCTATTCTAATAATCTTCCAAATATATCAATTAATAAAATACATATTCGACACCTGTCGCACCATGAGTTTCGAAGTGGCATTACAGTTACATGACCATAAAACATCTGTGAAGTGCGTGGAAAAGATATTGTTAGAGTTAAAATGTACCAAACATGACAATTTTTATTTTGATGCGTTATTCTGACCGAAGACCGATTGCCAAAAATCATCATATCGTTTCTAAAAAACTCGCAATTAATATTAATTTCTTTTCACCTTGATTGTCACAGTTTGTACTAACAGTGTCAAATAAGATACACTTCTTTAGGCCTTTGTTATTAGGAATATAAGTATTTACGCGATGACTTTTATACTCGTAACTTTCATTATTACTATACTAATAATTATATTTGTAAAATGTTAAATGTGTTCGTTTAGAAATTGAATGTTTCTTCGTGTAATTCAATGGCGCCGATCATCGGTGATCATCATGGCAGACAACGTGTTATCCAGACAATCCATCATATCTAATAAAAAAACAAAACACAAAAACTATCTATTCGATCCAATATTTACGACTGACAAGAAGAGGTCCTCCTGTGTAAAGCTGACTTTTCAATGAGCTTCAGCACAGTGATAGACCTTGGAATGCTGAAGCAACAATATCTGTTTCAGCTACATATGGCCATCATCTTATGAGATATTTAATGTCAATTTTGTTGCCTACACATAACATGTTTGCGAACTGGTAGTACAACCCGAAAGAATGTGGTTCTACATGTAAAAATAAGTCGAAACTATAGAATAAAATTTTCTGGCATGATGCTTTATTTTCAACATAATCAATTTCCGAAATTCATCTAACGTGTGTGTATTTTCGTGTTGGTAATAAGTAGAAACGGAATGTAATGAACAGACGTGTGAACCAAATCCTAGACAATTGCACTCGCATCCAACAGATTTTCACATTCAGTTGTCTCGAAAACGAGGCATCGTACAAAAACATTTTATTCTACATTTTCCATTTATTTTTCCATGTAAAATCACAACCTTTTAGGTTGTAACACTAGTTCGGAAACACTCTGTATGTAGCTAACAACTTTTACGTAATATCTCATAATTATATATAGCTGATAACTTTATGTTGTCAAAATGACTTGCTAATACACTCTTATAACGATGATTAAAATCTTATAATAATACATTCTGTCAGATCCGTTGTAATTTTTATTACAATATGAAAGTGAAGAAATTCATTAACTTATAAATTTTCAAAAGTTTGTCGTGTTTATCGACTGATCGAAATAGATATCCGTTTATCGTCGGTAGTTCTAGTGTTAAATATCTCATAAACTAATGGCAACATGCAACTGAAGCAATACCATTAGCTTCAGAATTCCAAACTCTCACCTACCGTACCGAACCTCATTCAAAATTCAGCGTTAAACCTACAAACCTCTTCTTGTGAGCCCAGCCCCGGCACTAATAAAATAATCACTATACTGCAAATATTACACATTTATCATGTACCCAATTGTCTAAAATTCAGTCTATTAAGAACTCCAACAAACTTCGTACAATTTTAATTTTACATAAAGTAAATGTCCCTGTGGTTGGACGTTTAAAGCGAAGATTGTGGTTACGAAGACTTTTTATATATTAAAATAATACAGAGTGGCAAAAAAGTACATTCAGTCGATAGAGCAGAACTTCTTCTTCCAGACAAGTCGTTATCAGAAAGCGTTCACGTGAAAAAAAGTATTAAAATTAATGAATATCTAAAAGCGCTCATTTGGCCGAATAATTGGACGGAATTTACGGTATGTCCTAGTGATTAAATTTAGCTGTCCCAGTGTTTGGACATGACATTCAATAAATAATTCATAGCTCAGTTTTAATAGTAAAATGTGATACTTTTCTTTTATGTTGTAAAAATTCAAATAAAAACGTAACAAATTTAATTTTCTGACCGTACACTGTTCAACAGTTGGTTTTTTGTAACAGGAAATCCTTGCTCTCCAAGATAGAAAATCTACTGAACAACTTCTTCTTATGTGAGGTACGTTGATAGGCCCATTGTGGCAATTAAAGGAATTGTTCTTTTACTTTTAATATAAACTCGGCTTCGAGACACTTTATATTTGTCAGCTTTGACAGCATTATTCATGTTTTGTTGTAGAATAACTTTTTTTACTCACCTTTCCCTTTGTCATCTTAAAAGTCATATTGTTATAAAAAATTATCGAAACAAAAGAAATAAAATAAAAAGGTAATTTTTAATGAATATTCAGTGCGAAAATTGCTTAGGTTATGGTTGTGTCAAAGTAATATGATATTTATGTATGAAATATGTAAAAAAACTTTGAGCTTCCAAAATTAAATATTGTTATTAATATAAAAAACACAAAATTACCTACTGTAATGTAACGAAAATAATTTGTTAAGTCGTACACGAACTCTCTGCTCGATGCTGCTTGAGTGATTGGACAAGCGTCCAACGACTACGCAATCAGCATTCTCATGTACCAGAAAATAAACTTGGTAATTTCAACATTAAAAGAAAATGGTTTTATTAAAACAAAGTTGGTATCAATTTAGGAGACTTTAATACGTTCAAGAAAACTTCACTCAATAGAAAGACACGAATTATTTATTATTTACGAGCTTAAGGAATGCGCTCTCAATATTATCAAAACATTTACGAAGACATTCATGTCGCCTCAAGTTCATGATTGCTAAATGATAATATCTTTTTTAAATAACACATCGCGCTTTCACGAACATTTTTATATGATTTATGATAAGAAACAACTAACAATAATTATTTTCTATTCTGAAGTTCACTATTATTTTTAAAAAATTTAATATTAACAAAAATTCACGATAGTATCCAATCACCAAGACGCGTTTAACCACTGAGACATTTACCTTATAGAACCTTCGATACGGTAAAGAAATTACCGTATGATTCCACTTTCTCCAAATAAACCTTTAAAGATCGACATTTCCGTAACGATCCGCCGTTCTAGTAATCACTTTTGCGATTCCTCATTATTCGCCGGTGAGCCCACCTCTCCGACCGAGGTGGACCCGACCTGTTCGTCGACCACCTGAGACTACCCCATCCTAACATTCAATTCCCTAAAATTCCTTGCACCATCGATCCCCTGGTCGCGGCTCGTTCCGCGCCGGAACGTGTACGTCTATATCGTCGAGTGGGTACAACGTGTTCCGGGCCCTGTATGTGCGAGGGAGTCGAGTCGTCGGTCAGTCGAGCCGGTAATGGGAGGTCAAAGGTCACCGCGCCGCCAACGCTAGCCGAGAAGGAAGAACGGGAGAGAGATCGAAGGGGGTGTAGGAGGCCCCGTGAACCTCTCGTTGGTATGGTTAGGGGAGGGGGAGGGGTGTTGGTGGTGGGGTGGGTGCCGAGGCATTCTGCTTGGGTATACGTACGCGGCCGAACGGAAATCTGTACGTGTATGCATACACTTAAAACCGTATATAATGTTGTATAAGCATCGAGAGCCAGCCTTCCACTCTGGCGGGGCAGAGAGGGAATGAGGGAAGCGAAACGGAGGGCTGGTGCGATATGCCTTCTCGAAACCGTGGGAACGCACGTGGCCCCACGCGCCTAACTAACCCCTTCGCCTGTGCCACACGGAGTCTCGCCTCTTCTCTCCTTCCTCCCTTATCTTCCACTTTCCTTAGTCTGTACCTCTGAAGCTGATCAGACTTTGTCCTCTTTCTTCCATGCTTTATTTCTTACTTGTACAGGGTGTAACAAAAATGTTGGAGGACCCGGAAATGGGAGACTCGTGAGGTGATTTGTAACAAGTTTTTCCTTAGCAAAAATGTTATCCGAAGCTTTGTTAACGAGATATTAACGAAATACCTCGACCAATCAGAGCGCGAGTCTGCCAGCCGAGTTCCCGCGATAACGTTGGCTACGCGCTGCGATTGGTAGCCAACGTTACCGCGGGAACTCGGCTGGCAGGCTCGCGCTCTGATTGGTCGGGGTATTTCATGAATATCTCGTTAACAAAGCCTCGGATAACATTTTTGCTAAGGAAAAACTTGTTTCAAATCACCTCACGAGTCGCCCATTTCCGGGTCCTCCAACATTTTTGTTATACCCTGTATAAGAATATTCGTGGTGTACCAATTCATCATCTTCTTCTGGAATAGATTCCCAGTCTTCCGGTTCCATTGATACTATCCCAGAGACACGTTCTCTATGGTGGTTAGAGGATCCCCCTGTTCCATTCTTTCGCCGGATCCTCTTCTGCCTCCTCTTTTTTCGAATACCACCCATTCCGTCTCCACCTCCCGCTCGGCCTCGTCCTCCTCGTCTGTGCACACCTCGCCGCTTCCTCGTCTTCTTCCCCTTCCCCTCCCTTCGGTCCCTCTGCACCGACACGGCCGAGGACCATCCTCCAGCGACCGCTTCCACCTCTCCGTAACAGCCACCGCCTCCTCCACCTCCACCGCGGCTGCGTCGCTCCACAACGGCTTCCCTTTTCTTTCCTGCCCCGGCACCGAATCGCGGATCCCCGCGCGCGGTTTCGCAGCCCTTTCATTACGGGAATTTCTCCGTCTGTCCGTGGTGGTCCGCGCCACCCCCTTAAGACTCCTGACTCTTGGATCTCGTCGTCGTATCGCTTTTCGATCGGTCAACGAAATCCTGGTGTTATCGGACACGCGTCTCTGCCTGTTGAGCTGTGATGGGCTTTCCCATTGATGTCGTTTGTTTTGATAAATTGGACAGGTTTGGAAAATTAACTTTTATCGTGGCTGATGCTTTGTTCTTCATCGGTTCCTATTTGAAAATTGGAGTAGAGTAGGAATTAGGTAATCCTGTATCCAATGGTTCCGTAGTCCCGATGGACTAGCACGCATAGCTTTTATTATGACTGTACGCTACAAACGTCATTTGGCAACCATCACGATGGAAATATATTAAAAAAGTTTAGTTACATTCTTATATTCTGTATTTTATAGGAGTACATAGAGTATGGTTGGAGAATTTGTACCATCGTCCAGTTTGGAACACTAATACTGTAACTTGTCGTGTGTAAGCAATTTGCGCCGTATGATAGACAATATGTGTACAAGAGTGATTATTGCATTAACACGTTAAACGCTATGGTGATCCCAGGGGATCGACACTAAACTTTCCGTTTAGGTAACATCGGTTCTTGGAGACCGACAGTATTAAATTTAAAAAATAATACTTCATAGTAATCCATACAATATTAAACAATATGTTTATACCTTTCTAATGGATTTTATGGAAACATTTTAAACAAAAACAAGGTTACTTTTTACGAGTATTATAAATAGTTACGACTTTCTGGGTACAATTTCTAGCTATGTATATGTATTTGCCCAAATGGAAGGTGAAGCAAAATTGACTCCACGTTTAACGTGTTAACTAACTTAATAAGTATATAAGCAAGACATGTTGTCTATCATACGGCGCAAATTGCTTACACATGTCAAATTAAGTAGTGCTCCAAATTCGGCAACCTTCCCCTATACAGGTTTCATTTTTGATAATATGTTAACTGCCATGATGGTCACCGCTGACGGGGCCATTAAATTACATGAAGCAACATCCATTTTCTAAACATTAGCATTTAGTATCTCGGAAATAAAATTATTAGTACAGTAATAATGCAAGTAATGGGTACACAAGAAAACACGTACATTTTTTTTAATAGAAAAGACAACAACAAATTTATTTCATTATGATATTGTCCCAAGAATAAAAACTGTGACAATCAACGTGTTAACAAATAGCATCACCATAGCCGTTATTTAAGGTACTTCCTTAGTTTTCACTACAGTACAGATATAGTCTAATAATCCAGCAGTATCGAAGTCTAATCAATGCTATCCAAATTATCGGAATTTTACTGTATTTGATTAGCGTTTTTCTGAGATTCCTAAGACACGTCTTTTTTAATATAATTCTATGTTATTGTTATTATAAAATCACAGGAATAGTAAGGATGCCATGAGAACGTCATTGAATTTAAATGATGATGGCACAAGATTTTAATTACAGCTTGGTACTAGTTACAAAATTGAGAATCTTCTTAAAGTGATTTTAATCAAAAGAACTTGATTGTAGTTTTTTCCTCATTGTTTTGGCATTCCCAACTTAGAAACTGTAGTGTTTAATTGCCGTTTTACTGAGTCCATTTATACACGTCTTTTCAATAATGCTGCATTATTACTGTAAAATGACAGGAATGGTAACAATTTCATGAGAACAGCATAGAACTTTAACGATGGCGGCTTGGAGTATTAACTGCAGCTTGGAACTGGTTAGGAAGCTGAGAATCTTTTTAAAGAGTGATTTTAACGAAAAACTTCTAGAAACAATTCTAACTTGTTATTGATAAACTGCAGATGATTATGCAACTTCAAAATTTTAGATACTAATACATAAAAATAAAAATTATGCCCAATATTACATCCTGTCCTAGAAACTTCAATATATTAATAATAAAGTGTATGAAACTTTGCTCAAATTTACAATTTACAACGTTTTGTAAATTAAGAAATAGTGTATATACTGAAATATCCGTAGTCTAATTACTAATGGCTTATTATTATTACTTATTTTGTCCGTTACACAGGCAAATAGGCTTGCATAAGAAGTACACAATTTTACCGCGGATTTTATATAAAAATCAAACCCTATCATGTATGATTATAAACTGTATAATGGGGACGTTAACAGTGATTACTATGTTTCAATACAGATTGTTTAAATAATTCAGTATTGTGATTCCCATTTCATTCGAATGCTGATACAGCTCTTAATGGAGTAAACAATTTCCTATACATTAATCCACAGAGACCTAAATTTGCATGATACAAACATCAACAGTCCGATACCAAGAAATTGGAAATATCGATTATTCTTCAAACTCAAATTTAGAAGAAGTAATCGAACATAAGGAAGTTAAATAACAGTACGACATTTTGACTAATAAAAATAAATTTAGCTGTTAAATAATAATAATTACAATGTCGTTGTATGGAAAAGCTTGTAATAAATTCGCAAGAACGAATCTCGGAATTGTGCGATAGGTCTGGAATTGCACGTCGGCGGATGAACTCACGAAAACGGCCCGTTTCCGACTCGTGTCGGCTTAGTTACTTCGAAAATTGATTATCGCTTGGCCTGTAATGATCCATTACGCGGGTCCAAAGCGCGGTTCGAGCAGATGTAACGCTGGTGCAAACTGACAATCACTGTCTCGAGCCACGATGAATTATGAGCCGATAATCCACGGTTACCGCGTATCGAACCGTGCAGAATTTACACGCGTTCATAGTCCACTAGGGGCTTTTTCTTCGTGGAACCGTGCCCCGTGTTGAAACGGTCTAGCACACAGAAAAAAACGAGAATTGATGTACAGGCGCAACAAAATTGAAAGAATTTTAAACGGTTATGCGAGTCAGGATTGATACGTAAGCTGGTTCGTAAGAGTTACATTATGGGAATTGTGTAATAATCAGGAAATTAAAAGTACCTGTATTAGGGGTTATTATGTTTCTAACGTAAGTAATTCATATCTTTTTCTACAGGACTGTGTTTAATGTTTAAACAAAGAATGAAATCTTGTATAAAATGGTTCGTTCGTTTTTAAGTCGTATTTTAGAATCAGAATTGTTATTTTATTGTTATGGGTTAGAGTATGCGCCATTGCGTATTGTTCAAATTGTTCCCCAAAGCAACTACCCCTTATTATTATAACTAGTTTTAAGAATCACACGGTTGTGAGAAGTACTGGAAAGATGTATATAATGTTTGCAATGTGTGTTGTCGATAAGTGACGATTAAAATTGTGAAATGTGTACAATATTTGTTTGAAGTATTTATTTAATACGAATTAACTCAGATTAGTTTAAATACATTCCATGTTCCGATTTTTTGCAGTACAACACTTATTCATAGTTCATAGAACTTTTTATCACAGAATTTGTCTGTCCCTTGTATTAAATAAGTTATCTTATAATGAATTATTCACTGTTAAAAATACCGATTTTGAATATATTTTATTTTGTCTTACGCTACTCGTAATTTAATAGAGCATTTTAAAAAAAAAATAATTGTGATGTATCCCCAGTTTTTTTACATTAGTCCATAAAAATGAAAACTTCAATAAAGAACTGCAATCTACTTATTATAATCAAATTAACATACTACGTAATTGGTTGAAAACATACGATGCTTGGAGAAGTAATAATTAAAAGATATTCTCCTCACAAGTGTATAAAAACTCATTTATCAATACCATCATTTAAATATATAAATAATAAACCAAGCACAGATGCGACATATGTAAAAAGAAAAGTGTAAGTAATGCATTAAAATTAGTTAATACATGTATTACTTTCCTTATCATTGGACTGTGAATCGACGACTTTACAAAACAACCAATTAATTACGTATTTCGATCGATAAATTTATTAGTATGTAGCTTTATTCCACTGTATTTTTATACTTCCATGTGTTGTAAATGTCTCCAATGAGACGTTAAAATCTTTGTATCACGACAAGAACCTTCTATAAAACTGCGTATACTAGTTTCGTTAGATATTTTACTATCACACTTCAAAAACAAAAAAAGGAACATATCATTTCCTTCGTTCCAAAAAATTAAAAAACTTATTTGATTTCAAGCCTGAGCCTCAGTTACCACAAATGTCTCTAGATGGCAGCATCAGGCGGATCCAGGCAACGTCAGACAATATTGCGGAAGAAGCTCCGAGTCAACGAACGAATCAGAGAGCAGCGAATCGTGTCGAGCGCGTTTGCATTCGAGGGTGACACGGTCGACATTGAGAAACTACAGTGGTCCTCGCGTGCACCGTCGATAACTGCGTATGCTGCGATACCGACCGTGGCAAATCAGAAAAATAAACTAGCCACATGTTCCCTAGGGAAAACAAATTCAAATCTCATGGAAACGATCGATCCTCTCGATGAATAGAAGATCAGATAAAATATATCCATTTTTTTTAGGACAGAAGAAAACAAGCAAGAAAGCTTTTGCCTTTCTTATTGGAATCTCGGTTTCCTAGAGGAACAAAAACAAACGGAGAAGAAAAACAAAAAGAGTTGCAAGGAAGTGAACTGGCGCCTGGGTCAGTCGCGAATTAGCGGCGTTTAAAAGGGAGGACCCAAGTTTCATTTTTTACGTGTTCGTTTTCTCCCCCGCCGTCCCCTTGGCCAGGCGTCTCGAGTTTAAACTATACTACTAACTAATAGCAGGCCTAGAGTGTGTTTCTACAATGTGGGCACACTGTGCGCCGTGGCCGGGGCAGTTTATCTAATCGTCGGGCCGCAAAAAAGAGAGGCTGCGCACCGCCCTAACCACAGGCCATGGGCCCGCAGGGACTAACATAGTTCCTCGCCTTCCTGAATGTGCGCACGATCATTCCATCCGCGACGACCACCTTCCCTTTTCCCGAAATTTATTATTGCACATTTAATCGTTCGTGCGAATCAAAGACGAACGGCCGGTCGCACGGTCGCAACATCGACCGAGTTACGGGCAGTGGGTCAAGGAAAGGCTTTTTTGGTCAGTGCTACCTAGACTTGCCTCTGGTTTCTCAAGGGGTCATGCTCAGTCAGAAATATTCAAAAAATCGATTTTTCACTTTCTACATTTTCTTTAAGTACAACATCTCGAGAATATTCTGTGCAAGTTTCAAGGTAATCCAATTAAAAATGACAGAGTTACAGGCGTTAAAAAATGAACATTTTATATAAGTGTAAGCTTGACTTGAAATTTTAAACGCGTTTTTCTCGAAACTACATTTTTCAAATCGGTAATCAATATTTCTCGAAAACCACTGTGTCGATTTACATGAAACGTTTTGCGCCTTATTTCAAATCAGAAAAACTTGTCCTTGAACGAAGGATTTTTTTTTTCGTTGTATACTTTTTTTTTAATTGACCAAAAACGAGTGATTTTTTAGGTGAAAATTGCACTTTTTCAGGAAAATGTCCGTCATTTTGTTCCTAATCGATATTTCGAGAAATCCCACGTTCAAGGACAAGATTGGTTCTTCCATTGCATAAATCTTCCTGAATTTTTAATTTCAGATGAACCGTTACGAAGTTAGTGATCACAGCAGACCACTTTTTGTAAAGAGACATCCGGGAGATCGCTCACCATTTATTTACTAATAAATATTTTTAAATAAAAAAATTACCTTATAATCTATAAACTGCAGTCTTCGAAACGCAAACACATTTTTTGAAAAAGGTCTTACAGTTTTCGAGAAAAAAATTCCCAAAGAACACTCTTTTTTCGGCCTCCTGACTAAGCATGACCCCTTAATCAGAGGAATAGTTAAACCCTGATAGGTCCATATTTTTGTATACATAGATGATAATAATATTTGTTCAATAGGCCAAAGAAAGGCTTTTAAGTTGTATTACCTAGGTTTGTCTCTGGTGTCTTGATCAGTGGGATCATTGTACTCTGACAAGATTTCTCGTATATGTGGATGATTACAGTACTTGTTCATCAGTCTCCTCCCTTATGTTTGGACAGAAGACATTAGGTTCTTTCTGAGTCTTCATTAGTGCAATAGGTATCATCATTATTGGACTGTGGATGTTTATGCAGATTCTTCTCTTTGTAGAGAATTGTGTGAAATAAATGACACGGTAGAAACTAACCGTTTGAGATTATTATCCTCAGAAAAAGCTATTTCCATCAGGTTATTTGACTATGTGGCCTACCTCACTGTATCTCGCCTTTTTAAACATACCTACAGGCACACGTTCGCTATCTTGTACAAATAGATTAGTATGCAACCAAATATGGAAACTGATAGGACTAAAAGGTGGGGGTTAGGTAAAATTGTTACATCGAATGACCAAATCAGTTTGATGTTACTGCAATCGATGTACAATGCCTTTTTGTAATTTGTGCTATCACCACAATCATTGACAATGAAAAGTATGTTACAGTTTGGTTGACCAAGTTTTAGATACGTCAGAAAAATGGGTCGAAAAGACAGAAAATCAAGAGAAGACACTGCCTAAATCACTAGGGTTTTCATTCAAAATTATTCGTCGTTAGCCAGTATAACCAATGTCATGACATGACGGAACAAGAGAAGAATTGTGTAAATATTCGATCATTTTTATCAATAATTAAGGAACTACTTGGTCCTGCTGCAAAGTTAAGCTTGTTCTTAAATGAAGTAAATTCTTCTTGAGCAATTTGTTGTTCTTTAAAAATTTAACATGGCAATAACATATTGCATCTCTACATGTTATTAGAAAGAAGTTTCAACTACCATATACGCTAACAAAAACACAACGTCTCTATACTACATACTGATATGAAAATAGATGTCCCTAACATCATTAGGTGTCTTTTGAATGGGCAAACTACTACATATCTATAGATGTTTCGACCATAAATATCTTCAAGTAAATATTATTCCATTAAAGAAATATTAGATTATATATCCATTAAATAAATATCTGTAAATATCTAAAAGAGAAGCATATAACGCATCAGTAACACCAATTGTACAAGAGACTACCCTACCCTGAAGACATATCACGGTATTCATTAGACAGAAGTTGAACGCTACACTGCAATTAAATCAAAACCAACTGCTCCAAGCTACATCCCTGACTGTGCATTACACCAGAAGCGACTCCTACCTTTACGCAATACCACTTTGTACCCATATTTAAACGATGGGAAACATATCAAGCGACTTCTCTGAAAGAAAATTACATATAATGTGGTATATAAATAAAATAGTAGTCGTATTTCATTTATAGTTAAGAACAGTCTCTGAACTTTTGATTAGTGTTATCAAATAATTTTTATTTGGTTTTCGTAAGTACTTTTTGATTTCTTTCACTGTCTAATCAATAATAATAAAAACTTCAATTTCCTTTCGTCTTTGACCTCAGTTCTCACATTTCCAGACATTCTCCACCCGCGACTAATTTTGCATTCATACCTCAAACAACATGCTTACGCCAGATACATTATGGTAACGTAATTTAATGTTCCATACGAAAATTTTATATCGTTTCAGGCACCACATATTTATTACCATTTGTAGCAGGAAAATAAAACGTCTTTTGATCTGATGACCGTGAACTGTCTTCGAAATATATTTCAAATGTGTACTCCATGCAAGTTATGCGTAAAGGTTCCATTTATTTGTTAAACATACAGGTGAAAAAGTATGATATAAAGTGCACTTCAGTTATTCTGTACTTAATCTATCAAAAGTCTACATTACTTCGATCAAGAAATTTTACAGCATTCACTGTATTTACTAAACACAACCCTGTCAATATTCTAGTTCAATTCAGACGCCAAAATATTCCGTATAAAAAAAATTTTCAAAATAGAAATTATCTTTATTGCGACTCGCTGATGAAGCTACCCCTGATGAAGGTAGTTGCAATGCTTATAAAACGTTGAGATAATTTTTCCAAAAGACCACGAGTTACATCCAAAAATCTCAATAATGACAACTGTACATGTTAAAGAATTTTTCATTTCACTTGAATGCTAAAATAACATTATTAAACAATAAAAGGTATAGGAATATAATTGATATTTATTTTCATGAAATTGGAAGTCTGTGTTGCTGCGATAATACCCACCCTCATTCTCTAACATTCTCTGGCATTCTTGAAATAGAAATGAACAAGATATTTTTAATATAATCTATTTTTTCCACTTTATTAATACAAAATAGTGGATCACTTATTCGTACTCCTAATAGGTGGAAGCTACATTTCCTCGCAAAACAAGATACAAACTGAAAATTGTAAACCGGAATTCTACGTTTCGAGACGACAAACTTCCTGAGCGGTCTAATATTTAATTAAATTTTTGCCCGAAGTCCGAGCCTCGGCAATGAAAACAGTTCGGGGGGCAACAAAGCGCTTGACAGGTTCCACGAAATCCCCCCCCCCCCCTCCCAAGTGGTGGGGATGACCCCTGGACAATAATCGTGTAGAATAAGCCAGACGATAATCGATAGGAGTCTGTAATTATAATATTTATGAATTTGTCGTCAAAATACAACTTTTTGTATTCAGTTTAATTGGACAATAAAGTATTCTCAAAGTTTCAAAGAGATTGGTTTTATAATTCCTTCACAATAAATTCCCAAAAATTAATTAATATTTACCCTGTTTACACCAGGCTCCCCTCTTAAGAACCACTGACATAGACGCAGAGATGGGCAAACTCATTACCTAGATAAAAAGTTTCGAATAACGAATAAAAGATAAAACTTCCTTATGAATGAATCGACACTTGTCGAACAATTATTTAATCTCATGAACTGTTTAAAGCCCAAGACGTCACCCTCGGATACTGCTGCTTTTTACTGTGTATTATTCGAATAAAATTCTGCCCAACTCTGCACAGAGGGTTGAAGAGGAACCTACCCGTACCGTCCGAACACCCACAAGAAAGAGGAAATCCCCCCTTCCCCACACGCATGTGCATCGAGTAAGTGACTCCTGGAATTCTACACAGGATCGTCCAGTGTGTACCTGTGGGACTTTGGAGGTCGCGGGGACCCTGTGACCCTTAGATAAGGCTCACGCCCTAATAAGAGGGTACACGGCAAGAAACCGTGAGCGGGGCCGTGGCAGCTTCTCTTCCTTTCCTCGTCTCCCTGTTGCCCCGCAAATCGTAGCTCGAGGCCTCGCCCGAACCGAGAGCGATCTAATCCACCCGAGAAATCTGTGGTTAACGTTTTAGGGGCAGCAAGGGTGGACCCTGGGAGCCCTCACGACATTCCACCGTGCCAACTCCCACAATTGCGAGCTCCTCGCTATAAAACCGCTACCCCGAAATCCCTCGTTCGGAACTGCTCCCATTTTTTGGCTCCGCTGTGGGACCGGGGGTCTGCGGTGAACCTTCGACGTGGAACCAAAAAAAGGGTTCGATGGTTCAAGCGCATTTTTCCGTCTGAATGAACGTAATAATAATAATGATGATGATGATGATACGTCTTTAGTAATAAATAAAGGTTAGCTTGAAGGATAATTTCGTTTAGGTTTCGTTACAGGAATGTCAAGAGTTAACCCGTGATAATCACTCTTCATTCCAGCACCCATTGAAGGTACACTGGTGCGAATCAGGACTTTCAAACTTTAATGTCTTATAACTTCTTTAGTTCCTAAGTCTCTTTTAGGCATAGATTATACAACACATTGTTACCTACAATTGACTGATTATAAATGGATTGTATACTAAAGGGTTATATACCCGTATATCAATAAATAAATAAATAAATAACTCTTAGAAATAAAGAGTAATGTTTAAATAATATGTTTTTGATAGAGAATTTCCTCAGGAATCGATTGGTGACACTCACATTTCATGGAAACTACTATGTTTTTCATGAATGTTAACTAAAGAAAGAAAAGTTTTTTAACCCTCATCGGTCCCCCGTATGCGCACGCATACAATTTTGATCTTTAACCTTGAATAAAATAAAAACGGTTCAGCGGAATGACCTTGTATTTTGCAAAGTAGAATTATTTTGCCTGAACAACCAAAAAACCCCGTTTTTGAATTTGTACCCTTACTGTATTTGCCTGTGCAGTTATAGTTACGAATCGGTCCCTGTGTATGTGCGCGCATACACATAAGCAGGTACCTGGTGTAGTAAATGAATATTTCTGTTTATTGTAATAAAT
>NW_015374093.1:13086-79822 GCF_001272555.1 Dufourea novaeangliae | reverse complement strand
AAAAACATTACCGTAGATGAACAGTTAGTTCCGTATCGTGGGCGATGTCCGTTTCGTCAGTATATTCCATCCAAGCCGGCGAAATATGGCATCAAAATTTGGGTGCTATGCGACTCAAAAAGCTGGTATGCATACAACACACAAATTTATGTTGGTCGGAATCGTAATGCCACTCCTGAACGCAATCTCGGACGGCGTGTTGTTTTGGATTTGGTGGAAGGACTTTCTGACAGAAATGGGAACGTGTGACAACTTTTTCACTTCGTATGAATTGGCAGAAGATTTGCATAAGAATCGCATGACTATTTTGGGAACAATAAGGAAAAATAGGACTGAAATTCCTTCAGTTCTACTCGACATGCGTCAAAAGCCAATTTATCATACAGAAGTTGTATATGAACATAAATTGCAAGCAGTTATGTTGTCATATGTTCCTCGCCATAAATAAGAATAGTGAACAGAAGAAACCTAACATCATTGAAGACTACAACAAAACCAAGAGTGGAGTTGATACTATGGATCAAATGGTGGCTACGTACACATGCAAACGAAAAGTCAATCGGTGGCCAATGGCAGTATTTTGTAACATGCTTGATGTTAGTGCGTTGAATGCATTCGTGACGTTCATTGCATTGTTCCCGAATTGGAAAAATTCTAAAACGAACCATAATATTCGTCGTCGCCTTTTTATCGAGGAGCTTGGATTGAATCTCGTTGAAAAACAGATCACTAAACGTAAAAAACAACCTCAAAGTAATGATGCTTCCAGTGTTATTCAAAGAATTCGGGAGATTCGCCATTTACCAAGTACATCAAAACGAGGCCGATGCTACATCTGCACATATAAAAATAACAAAAATCTTTTTGCTACACGCTGTGAAAAGTGTAGAAATTTCATTTGTGCTGAACATAATTTCAATTTATGCGAAAAATGTACAAATAATTGACAAAAGTTAAAAATTCAATTTTTTTTTCTAATATATGTAATATTCTAATTTTAATTTCATTCTAAATCTACCTTTATGAAGTTCAAATGTATTAATATGATAGTAAACAATATAATAAACATAAAAAATCACAAAACATAAATGGTTGTTAATTTTTTTAGCTTTTTTACAATTAAAAATATATGTGTATGCGCGCGCATACAATGGGACCGATTAGATGTATTTCTCGAGGGACCGATGAGGGTTAAAAACTCACTTTTTCTTATTCTTTTATGCCTTTTTTGCAATACTATGAAATGAAATAAATCTTGCTGGACTTTACAGTTGAAATGATATACTATAGTAAGAAAATTGTTTCAGATAAGGAAATATAATAAAAATTTTCTAAGGTGCTGTGAACCTTGGATATTTTTAAAGTAGAATAAAAGAAAAAATCAATGATTTATATATACAAAATGTTATGATTAAGAATTATATTATTTGCACCAAGGCATACAAAACTTATATTTAATCTAACTTAATACATTTGTTAAAAAGGTTCGTTAAAAACAAGTTCGAAAGAAAATAATTATTAATAATGCATAAAATATACATAAATAATTATTTACGTTAAAATTACTTACTTTTATGCAAAGTGAAGTTATTAAACTGCCAAAATCACTTTTCTTACATTTTGGAGTAATATCAAGCCAGCAACCGTTAAATTAGCACCAACGCACACTTTCGATGTCACTTCTTCGAAGACTAAAACGTAACTGACCCTCGAGCCCTTACTGTTTGACGCTATAAGAAATACGTTCACCTGTAAATACTCAATACTTGAAAGTTTTTCTTGTACACATTGAAACCAGTTTGCCTACTGCAGGTTAAGGGTGTACATCAGGTAATTTGATCTCTTTCTTTAAATCTTTGTCGTTGTTTTTTATTAAAAGATTCCAACATACGTATTTTCCCTTCCTCTGTAAATTTTAATAATTTCTCATCAAATAATTCGATAAATTTGCAAAAAGGTTAACACATTACATACCAGATAGCACATGACGCCTTGAAGACGCCCATTTTACGGCTACTTCAGGTCTACGGCGCCTTTAATCCGTCTTCAAGGCGTCATTGGGCGTCCTGTAATATCTGGATGTAAATCGCAAGTCTTCTTATTTTAATATTCTGTTTCATTTATACATTGATGATTCACAAAATTAAAGTGATTCATTTCAGTAGTTATATATACTCTTACGTTTTTTTAGGAAAAATTTGTAGTAATTTGTATGTACGTACCATTATTTTTATTTTGAAACAATCATAAGTGTTCAATGAGATTTCAAAAATAGAAACTACAGGTTCATTTAGAGACACTTATTATTAACTTAAAAGTATTGATAGCTGAAAAACTGTTGAGAATTTCATTATAATTTCAAAATTATGTAATCAGGAAAATCAAAGTTAACGCGTTGTGCACGTATTACGGGAAAATTTATTTTACTGCTCTGTTTTACGTATACATTGATGATTCAGTAAATTGAGGTGGTTCGTTTTGGTAGTTAACTTATAGGTATTGTGAACCAAATCATGTCATACTTTGGAAACTAAAAACAGGGAAAATAATAGTAATATTATTGTTTCTTGAATTGATGAATAGAATTCCCTACGTAATGTTATAATAAGTATCGGCTTCTATGTTGAAGAATTACCTGACACGTTTGAACCCTTAGCTAGTGAAGTAATGTCTGAGGAATCCAATGAATATTTTTGGAATATCTTATTTTTATTCAATAGTTACTTAAAAAGATGCTTGGCTATTTCGATGTTTTCTTAAATAAGAATGCAACAAAACTAGTTGTCCAATAAGATTTTTATAATAAGTAATAAGATTTCTACCTCACCAGTTGAGGGTTAAACACAGAAAATCCTTTCTTTCGGACAGTGAACCGACTCCAATAATTGTGAGAGCGCAGTAAAACCGCTACCACTTCCGAATGACCCGAAATTTCGATTCCTTTTTCTCGCGTCGTTTGCTCTTCTCGATTTTTCTCTTTCATTAACGGCAGCCACCCTTAGCCGCATCATGGCTGTCTCGGCGCATTTTGGCTGGGAATTTCTTCGCCGTTGAAGAAACCGAACCAATCAGAAACACCATGAACGAACAGTTTCCAGTAACTTGCCAACCGCAAAACTGAAATCACCGAAAATGAAGAATCCATGATTTTTCTTATTTTGGAGAACGAAGTTAAGGGAGAGTATTGACCTGGCCAACAAGGATCTTCGTGAAACATAATGTTTTTTCTGTTTCGTTTTGTTCAGGATTTTCATTAGGGTTTCACAATGAATATCATTAAATCTTGAAGTATAAAAAAATCATGTGGAACTAACATTAAAGTTCCACTTTGTTATTGAAAGTTTATCTTACAGAAGAGTTAGTATACAGTCAATATTGCGATTAAGATAAATATACAAATTAATTATTCTAGTAATAAAATATTTATTTAGAATTCATTACGCAATAAATACTTCGCAAAATAAAATCATTATTCATTTTATTTCAATCTATACTGTACACTTATAAATATATATAAATTTAGTTATTATGATAAAATTAGTCTTTTTAATATGAATCCGTTTTCCTTTCGTATACCTTCTTATACTTTCTCATTTTAGCAAATACCATGGATAATTAACAACACATTATGATTGATAATTAATAACAGAAATAATAAATAACACTGTTTATAAAATTATTTATAATAGCTGTACATATTTTACAAATTTGAATAAAAACTGTCATTACTTTCTCATCGATACGCGATATAAACAGATTTAATGCACAAATTGTCAGTAATAAGTAGAGCCGACATATTCTTAAATATAAATACATTCAGAAACTGTATTCATTAAATTTTAATATTTCTGTATTCGTATAGCTGTTTCATTAAATAATACGAAGGATACCTACGTTACGCAGAATCCTTCGAACATATGCGACCGTCAGTGTTTGACCCTTAAAAGATAACTACAAAAATCTTTTCATAGATGATACAAGCGATACCGAATGAGACATTACAGAACGAGCTGTCGCGGCAGATTGTCATTAATATCGTTATACATACAGGCTCGTCGCTCGTGTTTAGATCAATCGATCACAGGAAGTGATAAACACTGCCGCGCATCAGTGGGCGTATCCCAAATGGAATTGCAATCTGTCGTGTAATATTCTAAGTGTAATGGAATTGCATATCATTTTTTAATATCAGATTATTATGTAATAATTATTAATATTAGTACAAAGTGAAAGATGCAATTCCAAAAACATTATCAGTGAAAAATATGTACCTGTAACCACTAAGATCAGAAATAACTTCATTCTTTTGAATTTAAATCCCGTATTAAAGTTAACATTTAATGCAACAGATTGTCTAGTGCTCGGATTTCTTTTTAAACTATTTACTAAAATCTAAAGGTTATTGTAGTTATCAAAACCGGCCTTTATATTTAAAATTAATTTAATCATTTAAAGGATCAAACATCATAATTATAATAATATTATGACATTAGACTTATTTTAAAAATCTTTTACTTAGAAATTGTATAAATAAAATCGGATTCGGAAAGTTAGAAAGTGTTTATAAATATTAGTGATTCAATTAAAATAAAATTACCACAGTAATCCATAAAGAAATCATTATAAATAAAACCATCGAATTCATTGAAATAATTTCACAATAAAGTAATCATTTTCCAATAATTCTATTTACAGAATACCCATCTTTAATCATAATCTCATATACAGATTATTAAATTCCAAATTATTCGTTAATAAATATCCCAGAATAAAATTGTAGTTTTACGTGAAGTGCAGGATTCTATCCATTATATTTAATTAGCATATATACTTACTTTTAATTTTGATTGCAAATTACGTCCCATTAAATTTATGAATTCATTATTTTATTTAAAAAATTCGGTTTTTATTGAAATATCGGAAAATAAAACTTTTGGCGACTTCAAACTGAAGAACTCTCTTCAATTTTATTTCAATAATATTCACACCTAAGGTTAACCATACCTACAAATTTTACGTCCTTTTAAATTTTCCAATTTATCATTTCATGTAAAAAATCCGAAAGCTTAATTTCCATTAAAACATTCAAAAACTCAAATACAGGCGGTCTTAAACCAAAAGAATGTCCTCAATTTTATTTGAGAACAGGGTAAAAAATACTCCTAGGAACAAATTATAAGAAAAACAATTCAACTTTAATTAGGTACACTTTTCTACAGTTTGGATAGTTATATTTCGAAGCAGTTTTTTCCGAGTGTTCGCAATGCTATTGAGAACGTTTTAATCATCCGTGGAAGAGATGAATTAATTTGTAAATTTTTTATATGAACTTTAGAAAAATGCTTTTTGTCTTCGACCCTTATTTTTTATGAATTGCTCTGATACTAAAAAATAAGCTAATATTTCTAATTACAATCAATTAATTTCTAGAGCAGAAACTGACGAATAAAACAAAAAAAAGAACTTGAAATTTTGTTGAGTGGTTCTAGAAAAAAGTGTACCTAAAGTTACAAAAACATAGTTTGACAGGACAACGTTTCAACCTTGATGTGTATTTACCTTTGCATACGTCATCAGGCTTCTGAAAATTGAAATTCACTTACTTCCACTCACTAAATATTCTTGAAAGTCTTGAAATGTTCCGGAAGATCTTTAATTTGATCAAAAATTAAAACCCGAAGATCAGTTTTTAATTGTTTCACTTTTACCCTGCCCCCTTAAATAGTTTTCACATGTTCATCTTGATTACAAATTACTTCATTGTGAAATTTTCTATAAAAAAAAAAGAAATACAATCACGAACAACCGAAGTTGTAGGCGGTTAAATCGGATTTTTTAAAAACTGAAGATATTCACTTACTTCCACTCACAAAATATTCTTGAAAGTCTTGAAATATTCCGGAAGATCTTTTACTTTGATCGAAAATTAAAACCCGAAGATCAATTTTTAATTGTTTCACTTTTACTCTGCCCCCTTAAATAGTTTTCACATGTTCATCTTGATTACAAATTACTTCATTGTGAAATTTTCTATAAAAAAAAAGAAATACAATCACGAACAACCGAAGTTGTAGGCGGTTAAATTGGATTTTTTAAAAACTGAAGATATTCACTTACTTCCACTCACTAAATATTCTTGAAAGTCTTGAAATATTCCGGAAGATCTTTACTTTGATAAAAAATTAAAACCCGAAGATCAATTTTTAATTGTTTCACTTTTACCCTGTCCCCTTAAACAGTATTCACATGTTCATCTTCATTGCAAATTACTTCATTCTAAAATTTTCTATAAAGAAAAAGAAATACAATATCGAACGACCGAAGTTGTAGGCGATCCTGAGCCGCAAGACTGTCCTCGATTTAGGAAAACAATTAGTCTTTCTTCGTGGGACAAGTCACAGAGAGCTTGCCACGATACCAAGAACTGTAACGTTATGATTATTGTAATTAAATCGTCCCTACGGGCATTGGTAAAGGGTAGAGAGAAGGGCTCGTCCACCCGCTCCGTTATTTTCTTTCCTCGTCTAAATGTGTCTCGAGCTTCTCGTCCCTCCTGTTCCATCCTCCCACCGTGCTTCGGCTACCTGCATCACCGATGTATCTCCTTGTATCCTTTTCTCCCGATGGAATCTTATCGAGGATTTCGAGAAGGCGGCAATTATTCTTCACACCCCCTCGATGATTGCCGTCCGATAAATCGTCGCGATTGTGAAATTGCGGAAAAGGAGCAATCAGCGAAGCAGCATCTACGAAATCACTACTCCCGAACGGAGAAACAGTAATCTGTTTTTGATTCGTTTTAGAAATCCATGTCATAATTCACGGTCAACGTTATAATTATTCCTTCTCGATCTCTTTCTCGTCGTAACTATTTTCTAGGTTTCGATTTAATTTAGAGAAGTTATTATATTCATTGTTACGTTATTGTTTTATGGATAAAAGATGTATAATGTTTAACCCTTGTGCATGGTTCAATAAATTACCAATCCTTAAGTTAAACTTGGTCAAAGCTAAGATCAAATTAACCCTGTTACGGTCTTAGGGTTTATTTAGATCCAATCACGTTTTCGTTCCTTTAGCGCTGTTACGATTTTAGAATTCTTTGATTTAATGTTAATTTTGTCTCTTTAGAAATATTTAGATTTGCGAAATGTTGATGGGAATTGTTACTGATCTCTCTGAGTAAACCTGGACTGTAAAACGCACCAGGGTTGAGGAAGCATACTTGCCATGACCATTTACCGTTATGTACATTATGTAAACTAGTGCTGTTAAATTGATTTACAAGTTTCTGTGATAAAGAATATATCATAATTAAGAATTAAAGTCAAAATGGTCAAAATTAAAAGTCAAAATTAAAGGTTAAATGTAATATTTCTTTTCTTGTTTACCTGGTGAAATTATATACACTTGCTATTTTAAGAAACTATGTCATGAAAATGTAAAGTTTCATAAATTATTACAGGTGACATGAATCGGAGAGAGAAAGTACATGTAAATAGAAAATTCTGTTAACACATCATTCACACAAAATTCTATTAATACGCCATCGTACCAAAGACTGAATCACATTAACATTAACGTCGTTAAACAGTAAATTGCATGTAACGTTAATCGATTTAAACTATAATTCTATCTTATTACTATAGACTGCAGATTTTATGCATTTATGGAATATCTGATCGCCTAAAATTCAATATAATAAAGTGTTTTAGACAATTTATTCAGATTTTCTTTTTATTTTGGATCTACAAGAAACTTTGATAGGTTAAATAAATTTTCCTTTGTATTCAGTTTCGAGAAATTAATTCATAAAATTCTATATTTACCTAAACATCCGCAATCTACTTATTACATGTATAGCGTTTATTCACTATTTAATTTTATTTTATTCCGTATAAGAATGTGTGCCCATGTAAAAAAGTTTATAAATAAATAACTTACAATTTTTTTAACCAAATTTACAAAACTTAATAACATTGAAAACATAACGTGGTAGTATGCTTAATTTAACAAATATGTAAAATGATCTGTAATAAAATTAGAAGAATATTTTTTAAAAATGTGAAATTGCAATGCACATATTAATATTACCACACTGTGTATGTTACATAAGCTAATAAGTAAAAAACAGATAAAATTACTGAACCGTGAAAGTATGACGATGTTTTTAAGGTTTTATTGTTTCAATATTCCTAAATATATTCATTACTTCTTTATAAAGATATTTACATAAACTTTATGAAGCAGTTTAAAAGTATAAATTATATGGCATTTGCTAGATAAGATTTAATATTGAATCAATTGATATTACATATTAATATATTACATATCAATTCGTTCAATATTAAAGAAAAACATGTATATGTATAACCGTGCGATTAAAAAGGCTACGTACAATAATATTCGTAAAGTTTGCCACGAGTTCATAGTGCATCTATAAATAATTTAATCCTTTATTCATATTAAAATCAAAATCTTGGCAGCACTGTATTTTCCACAAGTTTGACCTAATCAGTCAATCCTCTCAGTTTATATTACTTAACTACCAATACTTCTTAAAAGAGATTCCAACCAACAGCTAAAGGATCAGTTTCCAGATAGACTAAATAGATTAAGCGTGTAAATGATAAAGAATAATAAATTTAGTACGTAAAACAACATTTTTATAAGTACAATCATAGAAAATTTCGCGTTGAAGGCGACACATTCGTATCAATCCCATTCTGTGTATTTTTTCTGTACCCCCTAATCTATAAAATTTTGCTAAAATTTTACGTGTGACCGGCGATATTAGTGATACAAAATCAGAGTAAATATTCTGTGTAACAAGGCCAATAATATTCGAATAAGTTACTATTCCAGGGTGTGAAATATAACTTCTTAAGAGAAAGGTACAGATTGGCCAGGGACATCAAGGCTTACTTGAACAAAACAGAAGACACCATAAAAGTTTTCATTCATCAACAACGCATATTTAAAAAAAGTACCCAGTAACCAACTAAATTGTATTACCCTATATTGTAAGCATTCCTTACATTATACATATACATATTTGTAATTACGGGACTTATGTAAATAATTCGTAATTGTAGTCGCTAAAACAAATTTTTTTTAAATATTCGAACGTCAAAAAGAATATCGTTATCTAGAAAATAATCAGTCAATAAACGTACGCGCTTAAAAACGAGATTTCACGTTTCCGGTCCCCAACGTGTTAATCCATTATGTTAAGATGGCCGTATCCAAACTTCTTTTATTGACACAAAATCGAACAGAAAACGAAAATATGAATCAATCCGTGCCCAGAACGAACGCAAGCGACACAACAATCAGCTCAGGCCGCCGCGCTGATGAAAAAGCGTATAGGTCAGTTCGGGTTGTTTGCTCGGTTTTTCATTATGCTTTATTGTCGCGCGAGGGGCGCAGGAAATTAATTAAAGTTAAACAGGACTAACTGCACGGCAAGCAGGTTAACTGCTGGCCATTGTTGGGGAAACGTGATCGTCCAACGAGTGGAACTCGACGGTAACAGGCCCGCGCAATAAACGACCACCGCTGAAAGGAGATCGAAAAGGGATGCGCGGAGGGTCGTTTACCCCCACAGAATTAATTCCTAGAAGGACGCGGCGAAGCTTTTCACTGCCAGCGTAATTATTGTATTTTGGGTCCTTTAAAATGAGAATTCTAGTGTTTTTCGGTATATGGACATATTGTTCGGAAAAATGTGGATATTGAATGCTCGAGTTTGGGGAAAATTTGGAGTGGAAGTTATGGTTAGAATAACTCGAAGTGGGAACACATTTGAAATTATTTTTAATTAATGTATTTTTGAAGCAATGAAATGAGCATTTCAGTGTTTTTCAGTATATGGACATATTGTCCGTAAAATGTGGATACTAAATGTTTCAGTTTTAGAAAAATTTCGATTGAATGTTATTATATAGAGTAACTCAAAGTAAGAACACGTTTGAAATTATTGTTAGGAACCTACTGAATTTTTATACGACAACTACATTATCTTTCACGAAAATGTGAGCAATTTTGAATGGTTAAAATATAAAAGACAATATTTAATTGGAGGTTCCTTGTAATTTAGGTGTGAACACAATTTTTTATATGGAATGTAGTGACTACCCAACAATAAATTTCTCAATATTAGTGTAAAAATTATTCCCACCGAAAGTTGTCATCAGAATGTTATTTTAGAATTATAAAGGTATTAGAAATTTTAACACAAGTTAAATGCAATGAAGCTGTTATTTAATTTTTGTTTACATTCGTTTCAGAAAATGGAATAAACTTTAAAATGTAGCATTATGAGTTATTTAATATAAATACCACGAAATTTGGATTTCTAACCTTTACAAGTACGTTAACGTATTTGGTAAATTTTAATAAAACCAGCAAGTAGTGTCACTCAGTTATGATATTAATAATTAATTGAAAATGAGTGATGATCAGGATTGTCAATTACTACAATTGACTACTTAGCTTTATAAATTCAGTCGACTCTATCCTAAAACTTGTTTAGTATATATATTCAAGTAACTAAATTCTCATTATTTTAAATTATCGTGCTTTTTATCACAATAATAGGTTATTTTCTCGAAAAAGCATTACTAAATTAATTTCACCGCAAAAAATTGAAATAAAGTAGACTAGAAGTTAATTTAAGGTAAAAATTGATAATTTGATGATAACTTTAGAATAAACATTGTACGTAGAAATATATTAGAAACCAATTAGTTAAAAAACACGTGTACATGAACAAATGATTGAAGACGGCGTGGAGTTGAATTTTAAGAATATTGGTAGGCAACTCTGATATAATTGATTAAATGAAAGTGAAAATTTTGCAGTGTTCTTTGCAATAAGGTGTTTGAGAATGTATTTGTAATTAATTTAAAATTTCATATTCGTATGAAATAAAAACCTTAGCACTGAACAAAAACTATACTAATACTGTATGGTTTATTAACTAGCAGTAAAAGACTGCAATATACTGTAAACTGGTCAGATAACAAGAAAATAATAGGCAAGGATAATAAAGTAATCAACCGACATATTAGTTTGAATTAATTTCTATTTCCAATCAATAACAACAATATTTAAATATATATTATAATAGACTAGGCTGTCATTATCCTCCCGTTTCACCCTTTTTTTGGCATGACTACGCGCTAACACACTCATCCATCGGCTTCCAGACGCTCAAACACACGATCACACAACACGCTAATTACTTAATCGGAACACAGACGCGTATTCTTACACATTAACAGCAGAACGATCGAACGAAACAAAAAAGAAAGATACGACGCGCCTACGAGAGAACCTTCAACGATAGAGAAAAATGATTATCTACAACAAACACGTAGAATTCACACTCTTGGATATGGAGCTGCGTTAAAAACCATCGGACATGGAAACCTTAAGGAAAAAAACAAACGAACTAACTTACATCAAATTAATGCAAATCATTACAATAATTTCATACACCGTTCTTTCCTATAATTTGAAAAAACATTTCAAATTCATTATCTTCTTTTTTCAGAAACTTTACCAACTGATTCGAATCTTCCGTGAATTCGAAATGAATTCCTCCACAAAAGTAACTAAAAACAAAAACCCGTCTTGATAATCCTTTCCGTCCAAAAGTTTCCAAAAGCAGCGTCACGCGCAGCGTCCCATCCACAACAGCCTCGAAACTAATGGTAACGCGTGAAATTACCGAGAACCGGAGAACGAAAGCTCTACCGTCAAATAAGAGCCACAAACAGGTCGGCCCCGTGTAACGACCTAGACGCGACACCTTCCACGAGTATCAGGTATAAACTATTCGTATGTACAAGACGTGGGTGGTCCACGGGCTCGCAGGACCTTTCCTAGATTAAAAGAGGGAGAGAAAAAAAAAAAGATCTTTGGGACTATTTACAGGTCACTGGTGAGAGACGCGACGAGAGGGCACACGGGTGTGCCCAGGCTAGGTAACCACCAGAAGGTGTCCCTCGGCCTGCCCTCGCTTATCTGATCCGGAATTCCTAATTTTTCGGGAAAATACGGGGGAGACCAGGGTGGTACACGGACAGGAAACTCGATTTACGTCTCGATAAACGAAAACACCTTGCGGCTTCCTGGGATAGATCATTGTCTGGGCCTGAGAGTGACCAATTATTTTGACGCCTTTGGGAGATACAGAGACGCCTCGTTATTCACGAGACACGGAGGACGCGCGAACGTTTCGGACCCCTACAACTTAAGGGGTTTGCTTCCCTATTTCTCGACGTATCGGCCAGAGATTCTACTCAACCCATTGGAACCTGTACAGTTTTTTAAAACACGAACTGTTTAAACGAATCGATGCTGCGTAATGAGTCAAGAGATTGATGTAATTGACCCTGGGGCTGAAGGGTTTGCTTCTCTTTTTATCGATTTACCGAGATTGTTCTGAACCCTCTGCAGTCAGTTTTGTACCACACGAGCACTCTAAACGAGTTGATGCCATATAATCGGTCGAAAGATTGATGTAATTGACTGTGGAGTTTGTATTCCGATCCCCTATTGAACCTAGAGACTAATTAGCTACTATAGTTCTAATGGATAATGAATATTGAAACAAGAATTGAAAGTGTATTTTGACCTGACCAGAGAAGGTTGAGTTAGAATCGTCTATACTTCCAATGAAATTTGCCCGAAACAGAAAATGTTTAACGCTCCTATAGGTGTGGTCGATTTTCTTTGTAACGATGAACGGTTTGTCCTGAATGCTCGGACAAGTTCGGGTGGACACGAAACGCAATTTTCGAGTAATGTAGCTTCTAACGATTTTACAGATAAATACAAGTACACGGCTATTTACATGTGACGAAAGTGAGGAAGACGCAGACAAGTTTTCCGTCGTTCTTCCTCACGACGTTAATGGGATCGAGCCAAATAACTTAAGCAAAACCATATTTACAATGTGACTATGATACACTTCGAGTCAGCGTGCTTCACTCGTCTCTAGTATCTAGTACAATCGATACCTAATTGTCATTCGTTCAAAGAGGCCTGAATAAACAATCTTCTGAAAAATCTAAAAAGAAGACAAAACTCCTGGTATCGTTTAGAGCTCATGTGTCTACAAAAAAGAAGAAAAATTCTATTGTCAATTAACTGGATCATGAGCAAGATCATCGAATGTCCAAATACGAACGAAGCACGCAGATCTGACACTTCTTAAAACGAATAAAGTCATAATGATCAGAAGAAAAAAAATTATTTAACGTCTCATAATGTCTTCTATACTGAAACCCAATTTAGGAGTGGTGGTGCTGGTTCTCTGAATCGGGATCAGACCGCTCACCCTATCCGCCATCTGCTTGACGGTCGTGGGGGCGGTGATTCTGGGCTCCGTTGTCACCGGTGCCTCGATCCTTAGATCCTGCGGCACGTCTGTGTGCGTGAGAAGGTGCGTCTTCAGGTTGCTCCTCTGATTAAAGCTTCTGGCGCAGACCGGACATTTGTGCGGCGACTCCTCCATATGGAGAATCTTGTGCACGGCCAAAGTCCTGCTCTGGCAGAATCCTTTTCCGCACTCGCTGCATTTAAATGGCTTCTCCTTGCTATGGATGTACCTAGAAAGGAAAAAATGATCGTTACTTTCACTGTTCCCCGTTTCAAAAGCAACGGAAACTTCTTGGACAGATCTGCTTTGTTAATCGACCACAGCCTTAATAAACGAGAATTATAAATGTCAGTTATCGAATTTCAAACTTCGAACGGCATTCGTCGAAAGATTGTTTATCTTGTTAACGACTGACGCATCGGTTGTAAAGAATATTGACCTTTCCGTAAATATCGGTCGACAATGGATTTCAGGAATTGTGACATCGAAGTAACAGTAGAAACTCTTTATCTCGGTTAAAAGATACGTGACAATTTTGCTAAAACACTGGAATGTCTGTTGAGAAATCGAAACACTGTCCTCCTTCGAGATCAATCGAATCGCACAAATTTACACGATTCCCAGAGAAACACTATAGAAACAAGTTCGAGGCTCGCGGGTCGACCAACCGACAGAAACATCCAAACTTTCACGTTCTTCGGCCGAACTCACCGATGATCACGAAGATGATCCTGCCTGCGGAACGCCTTTCCGCAGATGTCGCACGAGTACGGTCGCTCGTCGGTGTGCGTTCTCTCGTGAATCAGGAGATTGTAGCTCTTCGTGAACTGTCTGTTGCAGAACTTGCAGATAAATTGCTTCTTGGGCCTCTGGCCGGGCAGTCTCCTGGTGAGAAACGAGGCCGGGGGCGGCACCGGGAGCGCTGGATGCAGACCCTGATGGCCCTGATGGTGATAAGGATGCGAGGACGACGTCTGCGGGCAACAACCCCTGACGGCTAACAACGCCGCACCACGTAGCCAGTTATCGATAAACGCGGCCTGGTAACCGACGTTTTGTCCTGCGGTTGGCTGTTGTTGCACGAATCTTCCAGCCAGCTGTTGGGTGGACCTGATCCATCTGGACGACGTGATCGGTAGCTGTTGTTGTTGCATCGATCTGTCGAACGTGGGCGGTGTATGAGGGGGTGTCAGCGGCTCCATCTTCGTCTCCATCGGGTATACACAAAACGTGGACAAAGAAGATGGACGATACGCGCCAAGGTAACACACCGTTGCTTCAAAACTCAGAACTGTATCCTCACTGAGAAACGACGTCGAGTCGACTCGCGATCGGCAATGGAAACGGTCGTACGACGACTGTTTACAATGTTCATGTGTCCTAACGGAAAAGGACGACGGCACGGACGAAGGCAGAAGCTCGAGAATTGGTGAAAAAAAAATAAGATGACGTTGCCTCGAGAGTCGGCGCAGTACTAAATGCCAACAGGCAGTCGTCGAGGTTCCAGGGTCGCCGGTTACCTGGCGCCAAGGGGACACGGTGGCTCCTCCTACCGTGCCCTGAACGCTGGATACGCCGGTTGGCGGCTCGACTTCCACAGGGGCGGAGCTTCCGGGTCAGGGTGATCCCTCCGGGCGTCGCGACGCTCATCCACCGACGGACGTCCCTGCACACCCGCGCTTCTAAGCTTCCACCGCCGCGCCCGCGGAAAGGATCCCGCTTACCGGGCTTCGGGCGCCCGGTTTTCGCGCTGCTGGGGACGGCTGGAAATGCCATTTCCACGGGCTAACGAGAGCACCGTCCGTGATGGGGTGGAACGGGCGAGGGAAGGGTTGGCTGGAAGAAATTCTTGCATATTAGCCCCGCTAACCACGGTTGTCATACGAATTAATGAGTGGACTCCATTCACTTGGCGTTTTGTAGTTTAATTTATAGGATTTAGACGGGAATATAAGAACACGAGTATTGTAAGATTATAGTTATCGTTTTAGCTGCTGATACTGTTTTTAGGTTTACAGGCAATTTAAATGTAGGCAAAAATATTTGTTCACATTCCGTAAGCAAATTGGATCGTTTATGTCCGAACTTTAATTTGTTTAGTGTTTTAGGCTTTCGAGAAATCTGAAAAAATTCTGGGATACTTATCAAAGTCTTTACTGCATTATACAATCTTTCGTTGAGTCAAATGTTTAAAACCTTTTTTCAATAAAATATAAATTCGAAGGAAAATGTGGGAAACATTGGGAATTCGGTTGGGTCGTCAAGATCCCATGTTGTCTACGGAATATTAACCGTTGGGTATTTAAATGAAGATAACATGGTAGTAACATTTAAATGTATTTAAAATGGGTATTAAAGGACAATATATGTATTTAACACTATGATACGGATCGTACAAAAATGTGTATTAATTTTAAGAAGATAATTTAGTAATTTTTATCGGTGTTGAAAAAAGTAGGTATTCGTGGAGTAGTGTGAAATTAAATAATGGTCATAATAATTTTAAATTTGTCGTGAATTGTTCAGTATGAAAATCTCGCGTTCGAATTGATCAGAACCACTGAATAGAAATGTCCATGAATAGAACCAATGCGATTAATTTTGTTAATAATGCGAATTGATGACACCCGCTTCATGGTATTTCAAACATGTTTTTGAATTAACGTCATTTTTACGTACGAAAGGTATACATATTACAAGACTGTATTTCCCAATGTGAAGCAGCTTTCCAATGTAACATATGAATAACATAGACTATTTAAATAATAGAATGCTCAGACAGAAGAAGCTTTTGGAAATGAAACATTTTAATAACAAAGGTTCATATAATTGATATTCTATTGCATTTTGAAGGTACGAAAACTTTCGCCAAAGTCCTTTTTGGATAAAAGTGAAGCACCTCCTAGAAACAAATTACAAAAAAAAATAAACTTTACGAAGGAACATATACTACACAAAATAATATGCAAAAATATACTTGAATTTAACATTATATTAAATCTAGTTAGATAGGGTGTAATTAACTTTTCTATAGTTACTTTGAGCGCACGAAGGTTAGTTTTAAATAAAAATATTTAATTTCTTATATGCTTCGACTGTGTTACGACGGTAAATTTGCTTCATAAGGATAAATTATAGTAGCAATTAACATCTTCATTTCTAGATAATCCTGTTTTAATACTTTACATTCGAAAGATTTCACAGGAATATTTGAATGTATTAAGAATCACAATTCCGCTGATGGTATTCAGAAACAGATAATATCTGACATACATATATTATCTAATAGTTTTAATAAGATTAATCCAAAAGCAAAGTGATTGATTATCATTTCTTGAAACATGATTCATTTCTTTCTAACACCACCCACTGGATATTGGTAGCGTAAGATCTTATATCAACTTTTTAATTTTCGGTTCAGTGATCAATCAATCGCTTTACAACTTCACTACCTATCCTTATATTCTCAGAATATGTACTATTTACCATGAATAATGTACTGATTAAACAAATCTGTCTACCGTTTCTTGGTTCATTCCATTCATTTCGAATGACTTGACAATATTAATGATCATTCTTATCAATCTGTATCAATAAGAAGGTAGTTTATTCTGGAAAAATGAGTGTAAGTGAATAAAGTAAGAGAAATTTAATTATTCTCGTATTAAGAAACAAAAATTATTATGTTCTAAAATTAGAAGTACATTTTATAAAAAAGCTCAGTGGTATTGATTCTAAGTGTAGCCATGTAAACACAATTTTAATTAATAATCAAATATTAAAAATTTATTTAATTGTCTCAAATAATCGAACCAGTATCATCAATTGAATATCTTTTGTTGTAACTGTTAGAAATACAAAATTACATAAAAATCAATATACCTCCTCTAACTTATATATAAGATTAATCTATTGATTGAACTCTGACTCGCATTACGTACTTCATTATACCACACACACACAATTTCATCATTCAACATTATAGTACAATTTTCTGTTGTATATAATACGTCAAATGTATTATCTTATAATATTTACATTAAATTACTACAAATATATTACATTCTTTCCCACAAATCCGCCAATAATGAAAATTAACGAAACTCTTTTGAGAGTCAGTTAATTTTCCCATAAAATAATCATTTACTTCTATTATTCCAGGTCTCAAGATTGAACAAAACCGTTACAAAATCTCCCGTACTTTTAATTAAAGATGTACCATTGATTTCTACAAAAGAGATTTACCCCAAGCTGTCGAGGCGTCAATACCTCCATTGAAACAAAGCACAAACGGTAGACGTAATTTATGTCCGACAGACGTCAGTGAAGACAGCCATAAATCAATAAGGACACGGTTGCAAAAAGAGAATCGATTAATCGACAGGGCTTCAAGGAACATCGAACCGCGGCAGCAACACGCTCGGTTTCGAACGGGTATTAATTGGAACGTGCTGCAGTTTTTTCTCGTTTCTTCGACAGCCACGAGCCGCCTTCTTTTCCTCGTCGCTCTTCATAATGCTGACCTTCCAGTCAAGATTGGCCTCCGTAATCTCATTATAAGCTAACGATGTAGCGCAGCATGATATTTTCGAGCCGACCGCTACCGATTCACCGTCAAAAGTGTACGGGGTAACGTTATACTTATGCCACCGAACTTTGTGCATTTATAATGGATTATTGTGAAATATAATATTATATGTACCAATCAATATACCCCATGTTTTCTTAAGCTTAATATTTATTTCTTACGAAATCGAAAGCATATTCTATTTCAATAATATCGGTTCATGGTCTCCAGTAATCTCCAACGTTTGAAAAAATAGAGCATAAAAATCTTTTGAATTTAAACCATGTTAGTAGTTCATTAAGAATAAATTACTTATTTACGCACCTTATAGATTATTTATCAGTATAGGTAATAACAATGTGGGCAACATATATTTACGTAATTTTATATATTTAGAGATTAATTGACAAGAGATACAGAATCTGAAATTCAGAATTTTATTCGAGTGTTAATAGAATATGAATGTTATAAAATTCTTCGACATTTTTATTAGACCGTGTTTCGTACACTTACAATTGTTATAACTGAACTACGGATTTCATGCACTTATAGCGTATATGACTGAAATTACTTTATAAAATATAAACACTGACAAACTTTCTAACACATTTAATGAAATTATCGTCTTATTCTTAATCCTATAAAATCTTTAAGAGATGAAAGGAATCACTGTCTTACCCCTATATTTATAAGCGACTTTAAAAAATTTGATTTTACATAAAAGTTCATACAGTTAATATAACAAATGTAGATTTTTACTCTTGTCGATTTTACTTTGTCAATTGATGTCTAAATGTGTAAAATTACGTAAACATGCGCTGTCTACACTATTAGTAAGTATAGTAATAAAGAATCTACTATATTTTATACAATTTACTACTTCTTTTATAACATATTTTATTTTTATTTTTGAATGATCAAAAGGTTGTATTCTTTAAATAATTATCGTGCCAGTTTCCGAACAATCTCAACCATTTTTGAATAAAAAGGACAGGAAGATGTTTTCACTTGAAATTAAGTTAACAGTTTACTAAAAAATAGTAATTTATTTGGAATATTTTTTGCGACAATAATCATTATTATACTAATTGTCATAAATAAAATTTTATAGACGTTATGGAATGATCTCGAATTTTATTGTTTTTAGCTGTATAATATATATGTACGTACTGTAAAATGAAACAAATATAAATGAATTGTTATATAAACTATTAAGGTGCAATAATAATAAATGGAACAATTAGTTTTATTCTACAGCAAATTATCAATGTATTGTATTTTACAACTTTACAGTTTAGTAAACTAAAGTTATATACATAAGTACTAAATTTAATTTAGAAATAAATAATATATATTACATTCAAGAGATATGAATATCATTCTCGATATTTCTACGTGTCACAGTGTAATTGTATCATTGGTTACAATAATTTACTAAAACGACACTAAATATATACGGTTAAAATATCACGAAAAATTGAAGCAGAGGGGCCATATTTTTCCGCTGAAAAAAACATGTTTTTTTATGAAAGAGAAACTCCATTTTCCAAAATTTAAAATTTTGCATGCATTAAAGTTCAGAAACTTATTTAGCAATTTGCATAACTATCTATAAAATGAAAATATATCGAAATAAAGAGTTGTAATCCACAGAAAAGTAATTAAATGATCATTATTACTAGACTGCGGAAGTTAATACAAATTCTCAATTTCAGCCAGTAATTTATAAAAATTAAAATGAAGCAGAATTTTGAATTCTCTGCTAGGGGCGTTACTACGTGAATAGTAACACGTATTAGTATTAAGCTTTATTAAAACCTTCATTTTATTGCATTTCCCAAATTCAAAGATGCTATGAATGCATAAACATCCGTAGTCTAATTATTACTATTATAAACACGTAACTTTAGAAATATTGCTTTAAATTATCTGTTACAAACAAATTATATAATTTAATTCAAAATGTTCGAATATTCGTATTCCATTACAAACTTTAGATACTTTTAAAACATGACAACATGTCGAAATCAACAGTTATAATCGACAGGATAGTAATTAAATGATTTATGTTACTATTATAACTTTTGTAGTTCCAAAAATATTGCTTCATCGACAATTACAAAACATAAAAATCGAAATCTCCGAATATCTACTAGTATTTTCTTACAAAGTTTCGACAATTTTTTCCGAGTTTGCAATATTGTTCGAGGAAGAAACGAAAGCGGGCATCTAACACGTAGGCAGCGCACCGTTATCGATAAGAATACGCGGTAACACGCTTATCGATTTATGACGGTTCAGACAGCATGACACCGTCGTACAAACTCGACATATTCGCGAGATTAGAACGAATCTTTTGATATTTACAGGCGAAAGCCTGCACACGTCCAACAATTCTTTGAGGCTCTTCCCTTTGTGTCGGCCCGCCGCCATCGTAAAAGAACGAAACTGTCAATATCTTGAAATTTTGTGAATCACCTTGTCCATTTGTCGATTAAACCTCCGTTTTTTTATCTTCAGCGTGTGTGCATTTAAATCCGAGTAACGGAGTATTTGTAATATTTCCTGTTGTACACTTTACATGTGAAAATATAATTATTCTGTACATGTTGATAATAATGGTAACACTGAAGTGTTACTTGATCAACAGACAAAACAATTTCGCTAAGATTTAAATGGAGGAAGTTAATGATTTATTGCACTATTTCATATTATTTACTACATACACTATGTATGCAATAAGGTTCTAATCAAATTTCAATTAATAATACTTTTCCGATCTCTTGTTCGGTTAAAATAGCTAATATGATGAACAGAAACAACGAATGTTATTACCGTAAGGTGAGTATATGAGTTCTTTCGAAACAAGTACAGGAGTTACCAAAAAATAGTTAATTAGTTGTTAGTACACCTAATACTTTGCACTTCATTATTATTAATGGTGCCTTTACTATACAGTTTAATAATTTACATAATAATAAATATATGCACAAGTATTTTTTTGTGTGTACATAAAAAGCAGGCACAATTATACAATTGTTATATAAATCTTATGTAGTTGAATATATTATTCGCAATAGAATATTATACGTATTACGTTACATAGAATTGAAGAAGCATTTTAATACCACTTACAATGATGTTAGTGTTACATTCAGTGGAAACTTACTAAATCTTAATACAATATCTAACAAATAAATCTCTATATTAATATTACCTAACATTATTAAATTATTATACTTTCTGAGGAAAAATCCATGTCACATTGATGCAATTATTAAAATAATTATTTATGAAATAAAGATTTCACATTACTTTTATTGATAAATAAACTGCTTTTACAATTATATATAAATTGCATAACATCGTTTTAACAGTTACAAATAAATTTACGATTGTCTCGAAAACACTAAGATATATAAAAAAAGTATTCTATGATAATACAGTAGTAATAATAAAGTAAAAATAAATAAAAGTTATGCAAACACAAGCTTTAACATATAATAGACACTGTTGTTTTGTAAAAATTTTAAATACCTGTAATGAAGCGCGCTGAAAAACGACATTTAACATATATTCTAATATTAATACTATTTTATTCAATTCATGTTATATTCTATTTATTCCATTTAACAGTATTTTCTATAACACAAATAAAACTCCCAACAAAATTATTAATCCTGTTTCCATTCACGTTATGATTTTCCGTATAATGTGAATAATACTCCGAACAATATTATTAATTCTATTTTCATTTACCCTATAATAAAGTCATTGCTTTTATCATATTATTACATGCATTATAATACACGAACCGTTCTTCCGTAGTTGCGATGGTTGTTCCGCACGCAATCACTGTGCATTATCCGTAGAGGACGCGGAGGGATGAAAGATGGACAAAGAATACTTCGAAACTTGCCTTGTATAATTCCGCAAAATGTTTAGCATACAAAGACAAATATAATGGTCGCCGAGATGAGGTTGCGACGAGATCACCGAGCCTCGGGCGGGGATGGTTAATTCAGTTTCAGGCTCCATCAGCCAGACACATCCCCTTTGCTTGCCTCCGCACCCCCTTCCTGAATTCTCGTCATCCCCGAACGTCTTTGTACGTCCCTCGTTATTACTCGTCCTCTCTCTCTCTCTCTCTCGCTCACGACCAAACGCATCTCGTCGTTCCTCCACATTGTCGTTTAGTCTACTGGCAAATATTAAACTGCTGGATTTGACGTTGAATTACGTGTTTGTTTCACAATTTCATGCATATTTATAAACACACGCAATTATGTGTAATAATTAATAATAGTAGAAATGAAACTGTTAAGGCTGTTATAACTTTGAACTTCTTTTCATTTTAATTTCAAGCTTCAATCGTCTGGCAGATGTTTATACAAATATAGATTTTTGTGATATAAAATAAAGAAATTGGTAATATTACAAATATTAAACTGCCGAACTTGACGTTTAATTACGTGTTTGTTTCACAATTTCATGGATATTTATGAACACGCGCAATTATGGGTAATAGTAGTAGAAATGAAATTGTTACGGCTATTGTAACTTTGAATTTCTTTTCCTTCTCAATTTCGAGATTTAATCGTCTGGCAAATGTTACATAAGACTAGATTTTGATGGACTAATTTGTTGGGGAAAATACAGAATATTACAGAAAATACAGAAATTGGGGAACAAATTAGTTTATTTACTGTATTAGGGTTATATTTTAGTCTGAACTCAGGTTAAATAAAATCCTTATTAAATATTATTCAAGTTTTAAAAGTTGTTTTACTTACTAAAAAGAAGTTATAAAAGTTCTTTTAATAAGTTTTAACTACACTGAATTGTAGACAATCTTATATAATATAAATGTATTTATTTCAACATATTTTACATTTCATATAAACATTAGTGTACACAGTACATTTGTTTTTTTTCTGTAAAAGAGTATTATGCACTGTATCGAAATTAGTAACTGAAAATTTCTTTGTTTGCAATATACTACTTCAAAGTATTATTTTTCCATAGTGGATGAATATGCTCCTCATATACAAATATGTATAGAAAACAGTTTACACAACCCACGATTTTGTAACGTATGATCACGTGAAGTAAAATTATTATTGTAGCATAATGCATTCCTCAGTGATTTAACATTGTATAAGAAATTCAAAACACTTAATATGAAAAAATACAACTGCTCAAATATCGTTTCCGAAACAGTGCACACTTTTCTCTGATATATGTAAACGTATCAAAATTTCACAGATGTCAAATGCAACGGCACAATTTTTAATTTGAATCATTTACGACATAGTAGAATGTTATTTAGATTATCGGAAAAGGGTATCTAAAATTAAGTTTCATTTTTTAAATTTAATGTTGCTCAATCTTGCTTCCATTCATAGACATTGAGTCACGTACTATTATTAAAACTTTTTCTGTTTCTTTCCCTTCTTCGGGAGAAAGGTAACATTAATCAATGGTTCCAGCAATGATAAGCGTTTCGCAGCAATCGCAACATTTACTCATATAACCGAAGACAGTCTTCCGATGTTGCAAATTCTGATTGGCAATACGATATTTACAAGCGCGATACCTATGATTCATACAAACTTATGAAGAGATTATGAGAAAAAAAAGTGTGTAACTAATATCCTATTTTTATATAATTATACAAGCTGGTTCGAATATTGATGGTAAAATAAATTAAAAGGTAAATTAACTAGAAAATTAGGTATCTATTGATACCGTATTAGTACTCTATCTTCTTGGAGATAGAAAGAAATAGTAACGAATAAATTCATAAGTTTTTACTTATTTATTACTGCAAACCATTTCTGACTTATGTATCATACTTTAGTTAGTAGTTTAACAATTACATTTCATTTGTATTAACAAACTAAAGAGTAACCGTTTTGTAACATCTCACCTTCTGTCTCATGAAAGGACTAAATATGTTTTCTAACTGATCTTGAAAGTCCTCATTTTGTCATTGTTTATCACTGTATTGCAAATGTTTATACAAACATTTATAATATTAATTATTTTCTACAATCAATGACATCACATTCATTTGTAACCGACTAATGATTTTCATTTAATAATTTCGTCCACTACCTATAATCAGAAACCTGTTGAACGCAAAACTTTCTTTATTTAACGATTGTATAAATTTATTGTAAATTTTATTTACCAATTTTACCTTATTTATATTAATAAAAAAAACATGAAAATGGAACCTTAAATTGTTAATCCAATTGATTTCTCAATAAAATGCTTTGGTATTTAGTTCGTCTATACTACACGCTTAACAAACTGTCCAACGGTCTTTACAAAGTGTTTCCCACGTGTGGTCCATATAAATTACGAGACAATCCCTTTTTAATTAGTGCGACCAGAACAAGGATCGTTACCACTAGAAAGAAATCTGCAGACAAACGAAGTGCACTCGGAACGGAGGTACGGGGGATCCTTTTTTTTCGTGTTTCTGCCGTAATTTGAGCCATGTGACAAGGGACATCTGCGCTGGGAACTTGAAACCTAAGAAATTCAGAAAATATTGCTTGCTTCAGGTTTTCAAGCTTTGGCGCCACTTGAAAAATGTATGGACAATGCTATTTCCCTGGCGGGTCACGGACTATCTTGAATTTCACTTCAATTTTAATTTAATTTTCTGAAATATAACCCTTCGAGTAATATTAAACAGACTCGAAAAAAACAATAAGAATTATGAGATTTATTATTTATATAATAACCATCGATATAGCGGTTTAAGAACATAGCACTTCACCACCTTCGCTACCACAACTATTATTTGTATAATAAAGTTGTATTATAAAATGAAAGTAAAAGTGAGTTTCTTAGTTGATATGTATAATATAATGTAATTTCTTCTGTACTCAGAATCGTTATTTTTCACTTTTTCTACAAAACTTTCTTATAAATAAATAAATCAATTCAGAGTGAAAGCTTACTACAATTTTAACCTCGCCATTTCCACACTTTCATTTGTACATAATATCCTCTCTATTTTCATCTTTTTTCTCTTCACCTTCCTCTCATTTTCAGTTTCATCTAATAACTTTATATTATATAATATATACAAAATTATTATTATTTTTCTAAAAAGGTGAAATATTATAAGAAACTTAACTATGAAACTATTTAATATTTCTATCCGTTCCATTCTATCCAATTCATCCTTGATTAATTGAGCACTATTATCGGCAAATGGATGAATTCCAATATTATTTAAAAATCATTAGTGATAGATTCCCGTTACGACTAAACGTCACTATCTTCTGTTTAACAAAAAAGAAAACTCGCCAGAACCTGCTTCGTAGCGGTTGGCTCCTGCATCCGAAATCGAAGAACGACAAGAGGCTGGGCATCCCGCTTACATCGTTCGAGATAAACTTCTCGGTCTATCGCGAGAACGGTGATTAGCCTCGAAAGTTATATTACAAACAGCCTGTCATCCCTTGGCGCAGATATTCAAGTGGCTTGAGTGGCCCTCTGTTTCGAGAGGAGCCGTGACGCCGTGAAGCCGTGAGGAGGAAGAACGTGAAGAACAGGCGACGTGCGTCTCCGGAGTCACGCTGTCTGCTCATGTTCTGGCGTAAGTCACGACGTGGAATCGAAAAAGTTCAAAATTGTCCTTCGTATTTTATCTTTTATGGTCCCGAAAATTAACATTTCATTCAGTTTTTAGTCCTCAGTCCATCGATACTGAGTAGACTTGTTTATTATAGAATTGGACAAGCTATTATTCAGTATTAAATATTAGATGTACCAATAAGTAATCCAGTAAATCTTAATTTTTATAGGAAATCCGACACTTAATAATATTTGCCATTGTTCACCAATACTCATCCCATTTTGAAAGAAGTATATTGGAATAATTTGTGGTTAAATACAAAAATTGCAACTACTTTATAAGTATACAAACGAAAAGTTGTTATAAATATTTACTAATTTTATTGTGGGTTAACATAAAAAATATTGTTGTTTTTATGAAATGAAATTTAACGAGGTAAATAAAACAGTATGTAGAAAAAAGATTAAGAGCCAATCATGGTTTGCAGCTTTATATTTTTGCAATTTCCTGCAAGATTTTTCCCATCTTCTATTTAAATCTATGTGAATACATACAGCAAGTTTGGAAACAGATTCTTTACAGTCATCCTTCAATCATAACTTTGTACAAATGTGATTTATCAAAATATTAACTTTTACGGACTTATGCACAACACGCTAGACTTCAAAACATTCGCTGTACGTAAATGTATCTAAACACACAAAAAAAACTAATTTGCGCAAAAAAAGAATAATATAAAATTAAAGTATACATAATTTAAAGTCATTGTACAAAAAAACTGGAAATACATTTTTTGACATATTTAAAGAAAACCTTAATCAAAAATCTATTACGAAATATACCCAGATCTTCTATAATTAAGGCACTATTCCATAATAAACTTACCCATTCTATTCTTATAATACTGTTGATTGATATTATAAACAAAAACTTTAATTACAAATGAACTAGAATATATAACAGGAAAATGTACATGAAATTATTGTCGACTACGTTTTCCGTCTCCATGTAACTATTGACGATTGCAACATTTAATTATTTTTTAATACGTTCATAGCGGACAGAAGTGTGGCCCACAGTTTTTCATAGAAAAAAATTCCCTAGAAAACATATTTTTTTGAAATGGAACGTGTCCGTCACTTATGTCTTTATCCTATCTCAATTAAACTGCAGTCATACGACAAACTTCATTGCCAGAAATTACCTGGAGGAAAGGGAGACTCGACCCAGAGACCCAGAAGCTCACTCTCCTGGACAGCGAAGAAAAAAAATTATATTGATCCTCCACTCTTTTCCTTCCTCGTTCGGCAATAAAAGTATAAAATGTTCGGTATTGTTATCCGGCCAGGCCACAAAGACGTCGTCGGCTCGTGCCGCACCCGCTTCCGCTCGGCCTCTTCGAACTCAAACGGTTTCACGAACGTCCATACGAACGAACAAAGTGTGGGGGAGGGGGGAGGTTAAAAAAAAAACGTCCACTAAGGAAGAAAACGAGGAAGGAGAGCGAAAGGGGAGAGGAAAATGACTTCAGGATTTCCGGGGCGGCCTAGACAAATTTGATTTTGCACGGCGAGCCGCGTCGATTTTCATGGAAACTCCGCTGCTAAGACAATATCCAATATTTTACAGGCAAACATCTCTGTCGACACTTCTTGCTGACGGGGAATCCCCCGCTTGTGTGAAACGGTGCCAATCCGTTCACGACACGTACACCCGATTCCACGCTGGAGTGTCCACGGCAGGTAAAGGAGATTTATATGTCACTGATGAGCCTTCCTCGTAAGTAGACTACGGAAGTTTATGGAAATTAACAATTTTAAATAGTGATATAGATAAAATAAAAATCATACAGACTTTTAATTCTGTGCTAGGAGTTTAAGTGTGTTAGTAATAATTAAACTGAGGATCTTTATGCAAATATAGATTTTTATTATCTATTTTACAAAAACTGGCATGAAACAGAAATTCCTTTACCTTATTAAGGATACTATTAAGCTCCAAATAAAACAAATACCTCATCAAAGTTCATTAAATATGTTTATGTACTGAGATCTAAACAATCATATTCGCTATAAATGCATAAAATGCACAGTCTGTTTGTATATTATTACTAATTATACGTATATTAAAACTATTGCTAATAATATACAAACAGGTTTGAATTTTGTTAACATTTTTGGTTTACTATGTTTTGCAAATCGAAAGGTTCGTAACAAAAAGGATCCTTGTCAAGTGTTTCGGTCTTTTTTATAACAGATTCTAGTAGTCAGAAGCCAGATTTACAACATGGTGGGACGTACACTATCAAACACAACCTGTGTTCTGATTTATACTGAAAGGAAAATTAAAACTGATTGAACAAAAAGGAAAAACGTTTGATTATTTTTATACTGTCTTGGAAAGAAAGAACCAAAGTTAACAAATAACAACAAATTCTAATAATGAGGAACGAGTCTCACAACATGGTGGAATCTATACAATCAAACATGACCTATGTCTTAATTTCTTCTGAAAAGAAAATTGAAATTAATTGAACAAAAATGAAAGATACCTAAGTATTTTTATATTGTCCTGAAAAAAAAACAAAAATTTACAAGGGTTGTTTTTGTTATGAGCCCCTCAATTGGAAAATGCTATAAACGCATAAGCAGTGGCAGTATACTCATGAGTGATTCTGATGTACTGTATTACAAAAGAAATCGGTTTCTTGAAATATAAACTTGTTTTCTTGCCAAATGAACTCCAGATAGCAATCAACGTTGAAAAGTTAAATCAGCGACTGTGCAGTTACATTTTTTAGTATAACATAGAATTTCAGAAATTAAATGTTTATGAAGAATTAATTTACCCATATACTGTTCCCATACATTTTCAATTGTAACTCATTTTCTATATCACTAGGCTACGAATGTTTCCGTGTTCTGGAATATAGTATAATAATGTGTACTAGAGAATAAAATAAATACTGAATTCCTTTGTTATTTTTAACACGTTAACTGTCAAAATTATTGGTTGTTGCAATAATACAATGATAAAACACGTCTATTTAAAATGTTGCTATTAAGAATATTTGCATCATTACTTCATTATTGTTCGTATAATTTAATGGAGCCGGTCACAGGTGACCACCGCCGTAATCATCGTATTAATTGAATAAAACCTATAATACCAGAAATAAATTTCTGATACTTAATATTTAGAAATTAATCAGGAAATGTATGAGTTTGCACAAATCTCGACATTTAAATAATATTACAGTAGGTACTTCATTTAAGTTAACATTGTAAATAATCACATTCATTGATAATTGATAACTTTCATTTATAATAAAATTCTCAAGTCAAGTTCTATTTACTGTCACATAGCACATGTTACTTCCTTCATCATTAAATATTTACAGTAAAGTAGACTGCACTAGTTATCAAAATATTAAATAGTTAACAAGATACTATAACGTTTTGACTATGTAAATTTATTCTAAATTGACGACTTCATAACAAGTATTTTCTCCCATTTTCTTGTAAGCCGTTCAAAGGCCAAAATGGGTAACTTCATTTTTTCAATTTTTTCAAATTTTAGTACCAAACCACCTGATTGACTTAAAATATAAATTCTGTGGCATTAATCACTTTGGAAAATGAACAGCTTATATCCCGAGGCGCAAAATCATCCCCTTCCGAGATTCTTCCTCGAATCTCAGCTCCTCCTTCGTAAAAGAAGAAAATTCCATTATAAATTGCAAGTTCGTGGTATTATTCGGTCCGCAATATGCATGGTCGAGGAATATCAAAAAGGTGAGAAGAAAACGGTCAAAATGTACAGGAGGAATGGCAATTTTGGCCTGCGCCATCGACTCTCGTGTCGGCAATAAGATCGCCGGGGAAAAGGGGCCGATATTAAAATTGCTTTGCCGGAGCAGTTTCGTTCGGGGGGCCCCGTTACCCCTGCTGCAGACTGCAGAGTCGTAAAAATAATAAACATAAATGCATAAACCATTGTTTGTGGATTACGGAGTAAAAACCCGTCCTACCTAGCTTGCCTACCGGAGGCATCGACCAGTGAAACTACCATGCCACTGAAAATATTGCCCACGGCTTGTCTCTGCGCTTTCGCGTGTTATTGTATACTAGCTATAGAAAATAAAGGTTGCCTCACGAAACGCCTTTTCCGTTGATTTCGTTTTAAAGTCGATGGTCCGCTTCCTATGTACGTAGAACACGCCCCGTGATCGTGTTTTTCTTTAATAAATCAATATTAAAATTTTGTTCTTATTAGTGGTGGGCAGGTGAAATACCTGATCCTATTCTAGCTTATCAGGTAAAATTGTTAAGAGATTTTACGAGAAATCAGATTTCTTACTGTGTAGATAATGAAATTAGAAAGTGTATTATATGATTTAATTGGGGGTGATTTTATCAATGACTTAGGTTGTTAATTATCTCGAGGTGGTAACTGTTCTAAAATATAATTTATTTGAAAATGAGTTTTCAAAGAAATTTTAATGTATTAATTATTAATGCTAATTGTAACTTGTAACCGGTATTTGTTATTAATAATTTTACCTTTATAAAAAAAGTCCTAATATTCATAAGAGAAGATTTCTTTGCACGTTATTTTTCAATGATCCTCTAATGAGGGTCTAAAAATGATCCTCTATTTCTAGAACACAACATATACTAAGCTAGTTTGAAAATGAACGTGCTAAATAAATATAGGTGAAAGTAATAAAAAAAATAGTGTTGCATAATATTGAAAGAATGGCAAAATAATTTAAAAAATATTATACAGTATTACCAATGTTATTGAATATTTCAAAACATTGTGAAGAATTAAATATTATACTTTACAAAAAGTCACGAATTTTCGGAAAACCCTCTATTTATGTAACGAACAACAGTAATTATATTACCCAGCAAACAAAACAAATTGTTAACTTCATTTATTGTCGCAAAACTGAAATACAATAATTGAATACATCAAACAGGTACATAAAATACCACAATAAACATGAAAACGAAATTACATCAAAAAGATTAAAAAACAAATTCCAATATAATAGAAAATTCCCCCACAAAAAACACTTTCAACGAAATTGTTTATCTAAAAAGAATCTAAAACAAGATGTTACTCTAAAAGTTTACTATTTCTCTAAAAAATAATATAACAAATTAAAATGAAATAGATTACACAATTTCTATATTCAAAATCGGATATTCTTACCCGTCCGCCCAATTGTAACTTTAAAGTAAACGAACGTTTGCACATGGACCATAAAGAAACAATGGCCGTAAAAACCTTTTCAAATGTCGCACACTACATCAGCTCCCAAATTGAGGCAGAAAATACAACTGATTTTCGGGGGCTTGACCCTAAACTGAGGAGGGGACACCGTTACCTCGCCGACATCGGGCACGCTTTCCCGTTTCCGGAAAAACAATCGACGTAGCACCGATACCTGACCCACGGAAAAATTGGGTCAGCCGGCGTTTATTGGCCGCCATTAACCTTTACGATACGTCCCTGAAATCGAGGGGATGCCGCGCGAAGGGATGAGACCCGGAACAGAGGCAATTCTCTTTTCTTGTTCGACGATGCTTCATAGGGTTATGCCGAAAACTCTATCTATTTCCTGGAACATAATAGGGCGAGTGCACGACTAAACGGGTTCGAATTGTCCCCCTCCAAGATTAACCCATTTAAACTACCGTCTCCGTTCGTGAAACAGTTCGAAAGTCGGTCGAAACAGTAATTTCGAATTTATTCGTGTTACAGTTACCAGGCGTACTACCACCGAATTTCTACCTGATAATAATTGACCTTAAGAATTCGCAATTTTGTTAACCTTCTAATGTACGTCATTTCTCTTGGCTAAAAACTGTTGATCTTTAATGAGTATCAACGAACACATGACGCGTAATCTACGTACTGGTAGGTACCTGAAAAAGTGTTCACAATGGTTTGAATTTATTGTTGTTGAATAGTTAGGATTTATTATTATTAGAGCATCAAGACTAGTAAATTTACTAGTGATAGACAAACGATTTTAATTTAAAAGCTTTTTAATTGATAATGTGTTTCTCACCGTTACCCTATACTTCAATGACTACTTTCACCCCACGCCCTACACATAGATAATAGTAAATATAAAAAGTACACGTCAAATATTTGATGCGCTAATAAATAATCTACCGTTTTATTTTAATACATAATCTTGTAGTACAGTTTAATTTTAATCTTTGTACTCTTTTCTACTTTTAAAATGGCGGCGAATATTGAAGAATAAGGACAAATATCACCGAAACGGAATAGGGTTCTGATTTCCCCGAAAATAAGTATCGAATTTGACTAAATATAGTGGAGTACTTTCTAGTACACGTAATAGGTAGTTATTTCGTACATGCATTTCACCGACATTTACATCTGATATTCATAAAGTCTATTCGTTCCCATTAGGACTGCCTTCACCGTTCATGAAACACATTGAAAGTTGGTCTAGAAATAAGTTCAGAAACGATAAGATATGCACGTGATGCAGCGATACGAATATTGCAACGTTGCATTCACGCAAACGAACACCACTTCGAGCATCTCCTGTAATGTAAGAAAGTTTATTTTACTACCACATTTGACCTTGCATGACCTTCAATGATAGCTCGCTGAAGTCGTCTCAACACCGGCTATCACATCGCAATAAAAAAAACACAGCATTCCATTCAAAAAAATAGAGATGACCTTGAAATCTCCTCTATGCCTTCACCCACGCAGAAAATGTTTGTGACACAATATGCTCCTCTCTATACAGTGTAAGTTTTGTATATAACATTTTTTCATATTATTACAAATAACGGCAATATTCAACGTGGACATAGTTATTGTCCCACCCTGTATAATGACAGAAAGATCTGATTGTAATATATCGGATTTTTTGTAAAATTTTTGCATGTGATTAAGTAGGGAAAATAGTGCAAAAATGTGCGAATTTCCGCTGTTACTATTCTCCTAGTTAAAATAGAGGGTTCAAAATTCATACAATTTTTTTATTCTTGGTAAGCTATCGAATGGTCTACGTTAGGACACTTTTGACGCCCTTATCCAGTCATAGTCTTTGTTTACAATTGACATGGCAAACAGTATTTGAAGTATATTTTCCATATGACGAATTTTTATATAAATCCATAATTCTCGATCTACATTTTAAAACTACCCTTACTAGCGTGACTTAACAATTGTCAAGGTTACGATCTAATGGTAAAAGGAACCCCGGAATGATGAAGGCCACAGTGCTAGAAGTTGAATAGATAAGACAGTATTGGTGAGGTAATAATTTTTCCCGAATTCCACACGACACCCGAGTAGCTGTCAGAGGTTGGCTCCTCCTGCCATGCGCCCTTTTCTTGTTTCTCTTTCGTGGCGTTTACTGGCGATATCGTCTGCTTAGTCTCAATAGCAGAACAGACGCCCACTGCTTCTGCTCTGCTTGGCCCGGGGTGTCAGATGCCCTGCTCGGATGATGCCTGTGTGGCCTCTTCGTAGGATGTCACGAGTGTGACACCCACGAGCCTCGACAACCCACAAGTGTCGCCAATGGGAAAATTTGTGTTATAAGTTATAACACACGACAGAGGGTTTACAGTTTACACTGTTTCAAGTATGTACTAGGTTGTTGCATATGAAATGTCGTTTTTCGGGAGTATAAATTTGCCGGGGCATGCATTGAATTTTGTTCAATCTTCTGTTGTTTTAAACCATATTAACCCTTTAACGCCTAGACCCTTAAATTGTTATTTCAAACTTATGAGACTATATCTTGTTATTTTGAAGTCGACAATGTCGATATAACACTGACCTATTTTTTTTTTATATTAATTTTTTTTGTTTTGGAGGGAATACTTGAAATTCTCAACCGAATGCGTTGTGATCTACTTCGTATCAGGGTGTGGTTTGGGAGTCAAAGAGTTAAAGAAAAACAAATTCGCTGTGATATACGTGTTTTGAATACTAATAAAATATTATTATAAATACAATTATAATTCATATAATTTTTTTATATGAGTTTAAACTTGGGACAAATGTTGCTTTGGTTGTGTAGATGTTCGGACAGTTCAACGTTAGTTTGTGAAATTCAAAGCTGGTGATTTTCCGTTAGAAGACCAGGAAAGTGTCACTGGCAATAATGTTGTGAATGATAATATTGACAATAATTCGCAGCAAGCAACCAGAGAAATAGCGTTTAAAAAGCATTGGGGAAACTACGTGAGGTTGAAGTTTCATTTGTAAAACCGACATTTCATATGGACCAACCTAACATGTAGGGTTATTCTGGTAGAGGTGGACACCCCGTTTTTCAGAAATTTCTGAAACTTGAAAAATGTTAAAATATTGAATATTATACGTGTCAGTTTGTATAGTGAACTATTTTCTCTACAAAGTGTAATTACCATAACAAAATATCTTATACATAGCTGTGGAAATAAGTAAATTATATTTGGGGTTGTGGTCCATCCCTCCCTTATTATTACAAATTAAGTGAACCACTTCAATGAAAGATATATTGATTTGTAGCAATTATTTTCATCGAAAAATTGTTTCAATAAACAAAAAATTATTAATTACTGAACACTTATAAACGGTGTAAAAATCTCAAACAACAGAGTGATACTAATTCTTATGATTACGTAAGCAATTATTACCTTTACAGAAATTAAAATGTTAACTTTCATCAAAACTGTATAGAACCACGATGTACAATATATTTACAGACACGCTCGATTACAACAATTGTAACAAAAGAGCATTATCGTATTGCGGATTTAACGGATAGTTGGAGAACAACATAAGTACCTACTTAACTGGTCCATCTCTCCCGGTGGTCCATTTCTACCTGAATTACCCTAACTCGAGGATTCTTTCAGTTTCCCACCAGAGACCTCTTCATTGGAGAGTCCTCATTCTGTCATTCGATGAGCTTATCACTTCTAGCCCTACACCATAAATTTAGCTTATAGAATGTATTTATTTCTGATTGCTGATTTGCTTCAATGAGAAAAAAAAGTTCCCACGAAAGAGGATTATACAAAGCGCCCTAAAATTAAACGGTGATTTCACGAATATTAGACTATTATCTATGCAGAACGGTAAAAGACGAAGTACATATAATAAATACATTAGTGGAGCATAAGGAAAGGGATATGATATGTTGAGTGATCAGAATATGATAATTGAAAATCTAAATATTTACAAAAATATTATACATATTTTGACAGATTCAAAAGAAAATTAAATGTTTTTTATTGTACTTTCGATTATACAATAAATGCTTCAAATCCGCAGTCTAAAGTATCAATTAAAATTATTAATTATTCTTCCTTTTGGTTAACTCTGTCGAAGAAAAATAGTTGCTGTTCAGAAAAGTTTTGCTGAAAAAGATAGTAGCGTAGGATTATTTTATCTTTTGCAGTGTTTATCTTTAGTCGAGTTTATGATAACAACTGAATTGCTAGTATAAGTACTTGTCCTTCTCTACTATGTGAAACTTTTTAATCACATTTATGATCTTGTTAAATTATGATAAAATTATCACAAGTATTTTATTTTTAGTAAGGAAGCGAAACATTTAAAGGTAGAAACAAAAATTCGTTTAACAATTGGACATTTCAAATTTGCACCCTATTAAATCACCGTTATTGCTTGTGATGCAACAATGATCTATCCACCAACCATCCTTCTGAATGCGTCAAATTAGAATTACAACAAAACTACTACAACCTATTAACAACTATTAACAGTCTACAACCTTTACAGTCTTCAAATCACAAAAAAATGTAAATACGTTTTATTAGCTCAAAGTATAATTAAGAATATAATATTACGGAAACATCCTATTCATTGTCCTTAACCCTAGAGCTACCACTGTTGAATGTATACTAACTTACGTAATATAATATTACGTGTAATATACATATAATACAATTTAACATGCTATAGTATGGTACATGCATACTTTTCCAACCTTTTTTGGCTCACCGCCCTCTTTATAATTTTTTATTTCTACAGTGCCTCCTTCGGGTAAACTATCTCTATTATCAAAATTTCCAAATGTAATCGTACATAAAATATTTGAATCTTCAGAAGTTATACTGAAAATAAAGAAAATGAAATAACTAGACCACCCCCCGATCTCCTTTGCGTCCACGTTGGGAACCTAAAATATATAATGTGTAATAAATTAAAGGTCAATATAAATTGCCACAGAATCACCTTTATGATTTCAGTAATCGTGAACCAAAAAATCTAAAGTCCATTATTTTGACGGATGTACTAGTTTTAGTATTACCAATCATGCTACAAAAAAAATCAAACATGACATCATTTTCGACAAATTGAATACATTTTCAATAAAAAAAACTTTGCTTCACCTAAACTCGATCAATTTTTTTACACCAGCAGCCTAAGAATTTCAGTGCAAAAGATTCTGAAGAGCAATCCATGTTTCCCAACTCCAACCAAAAAGTACATTTCAAATGCTGATGCCTATAAGTACCACTAAAATTTTCTACTTTCCCAACGTAAATAATCGCCCTTAAGGAACACTTCATACACAAATAGTTTCCAATACGTGTCAAATGGACAGCCCCCTCGCGAGTTCTTCACGGTTTCCCCCGTCATTCTCACCCTCTCGACCTGCTCTGCTCGCCTCTTGTTCACCATTTACGAAAGCCGTGTGTATACACACGAGAGGATGATAAATCAAGCCCCCATCGGCCGTTTCACACCGGGATCAATTAAGAGAGTTTGTTTCTCTTAAGAAGAGTGGCGCGCCTGCAACACCGTGGATCATCGCTGGATCGCTCGAGCGGCTTGAGTCGAGCCAGCCTGGCGAAAGTTTATCTCCAAGAAATTACGCCACCGCTTCACTGTCGAAGCTTCTTGCCCCCTTTTTTCTTTTTTGTTATTTTTCCCTTCGTTCGATCGACGATAAAGTTTCCTACGAACGGCAGCCTCTGTTCACCAGGGGGGAGGGGGGGAGGGAGGCCACGCCTTCGTCATTAAATTCGCTATCGATATCGGGTGATTCCGTTTATCGCACCTTATCGCCACCACGCTGATTCACTGAGCGTGCATCCATGCTACCGTGTCGATACCAGCTTTATTTAGATGATTCCTTGCCGAGAAAACGTGGACTACCGCTCACGGCGGGTTTTGTTTGCTTCTGTCGCGTACAGAACTCCGTCGATAGGAAAATGGCGGCGTAACTGAAAGCGTTCGGGTGCAGTAAATCCTCGATGAGTGTCCGAAGGCTCCTCGGCACTGACAAGTAGAGGTACTCAGGTGTTACGCTGACTTTTTAATGAGGTTTCGCACGGTGATAGAGCTTGGAATTCTGAAGCCAATGATATTTGGTTTAGCCGCATATGGCCATTAATTTATGAAACATTTAATGTTCAGTGCCGAAGAGCCGTTGAACAGTCATCAAGGATTTCCTGTATTTACCATTTACAATTAGAACATTGATGAGCAACCCGCAGCCAGACAAATCATTTACTTGCAGCCTTCAGAAGTTGTTTATACGAGCCATTGTCATCAACTAAAGTGGACAAAATTAACCTTTTTGCACTGCTCGAGTTGATTTTTCTAAGTATCTGGATAACTTTTTCTGGCAGAAAGTCTTTACGAAGCGGGCAACAGCTATTGGTACCCCTGATGTGTTCATCAACTTTAAATTTCTGAAATTATATTGCGACAAAATGAATAATGAATAAACTCGTTTTTGATTGACAAACGTGTGTGAAATTTTACTATTCTCCGTTTCAATTAACATTCGACACACGGTTTTTTAAGATCCAGAAGTACTCTGCAATCTAATGAAACACTAGCAAATTTCAATTATCTTCTAAACAAATTCCTAATCGTTAAAGTGTGATCGTTCTTTTCATGAAAATCGTCATGGTTTCTTCTCCAACGTGGGCATCGAAGTCCGTGACAAGTGGAATGGTTAGAAACTATAATTCATGAATATTCAAAAATTCGAAGAACTCCAATACTTGAATATTCGAATAACAGTAGAATTCGAATTTGATGTTCGAATATTCGAAGTATTCTAAATATTCTAAATATTCGAATCTTCGAAGTGATGGAATTTTGAATTGTACTGTATTTACATATTATGCAATATGTTTTTTTCACACCATATCCTGAGATTTTTTTCGCATTACCCTTTACAATTATTGGTTTTTCAAATTCCTATTCGGTACAATCCGAAATTCGATCACATCTATTATACAAATATTCAAATAATATTAATACTTCATACTATTCGAATTATTCGAAGTATTCAAATAATATTAATACTTCATACTATTCGAATTATTCGAAGTATTCAAATACTCCTTACTATTCGAATTCTTCGAATAAATTATTCGTATTCGAAATTACTCGAATTATTCTAATAATCCACCAACAAAGATCAATTATCTATCATAATCTATGATCGTAAACTTGCATGAAAATCGTCATGTAGTTTCTTCTGCAACATGGCGATCGAGATCCACGGCAATCGAGATAGACGACGAAGCCGATCGCGAAATCGAGAGAGGTCGGAGGTAAGCTCGCCGTTGCCGGATCGGCGGGGCACGACGTACGACACCTAGACGGTGTGTTTCACGATTTTATGCCGGAGGTAGTCGGGACGACGGCACATCAAAGGCGCCGCTATCGGCGCAAAGCCGATTTATGCTCGAGTGTCATTTCTGTACGTGTGCCGTGTAAGTATGTACACCTACGACCGTGGCCACGTCCACAGACGAGCAACGGGCCCGCCTCTGCCTTCGAACTGTTCGTGATATATTGCGCCGGCAGATATTGGATCGTATAAATTCCTGCGCGTTTCCAGCGGGGGTGCAACCGGGGGGGATAAGTTCGAGGCCGCGACTGGTTGCACCGTTCGCACACGGGCCGGTTTCATGCGACGCTCGATTATCGTACGCAGTATTTACGTCTGCTAAGTTTCTCGGCTGATTGAATCGAAACGTTGCCCGGTGTAATGACTCCTTACTTTATACAACTGAATTATCGCTATTCGTTGATGTTTCAACGATTGTCTTCACCAGAGTTCACAAATTGCCTTTTTCTGTATGGTAAATCATATAAATCTAGTTACTCCCCTTAAATGTCCGATATTTTAAGAAATATTAGAATTTTTATATTTTCTTGCACACTGAAACATTTGTCAGTTATACAGCTGAATTATCGTTATTCGTTGATGTTTCAACGAATGTCTTCATATACATCGTGTGAACTACAAATGAATAAACTACAAATGAAATACATTGCAGCTCGCAAATAATTTATAAATAATTCATGAATTGCTTTTTATATTTTTTAATTCTGATACGTACTAAAATTTATACAATTCAAAATGAAAGAAAATTTGTACAATAACTTTGTTCTGCCACCCTTTTGAATTACCCAAAACTTCAGTATTACCATACATCTACCAATTTTTCAATATGTAAGTATTAATAATGGGATCCATGTGTGTTCATGTAACACTTTTCAATACTAAGAATAAGTTGAAAATTGTTTATACTCGTCCTGAATCTCTCCGTGTAATATATATATATTGCCTTTGTAACAACTAATAAAACGTTTCATCTAATATAAAATTTGTATAAGATGCACTTGTCCTTTGGACTGAAAAATATCAACAGCACGTCAATAATAAAACCATTAAGAGAAACACATCGAAGGTATTCCATTATCAGCGGGGCAATAAAACGAACATTATTTGATCGATGTTATCGTACGTGTAACGAATTTTCAGAACTATACACTTTATCGAGCTACAATTTCCTTTGACAACAGCAACCTTGTCGAGCCTCGAATAAGACAATGGGAGATTACCAGTACAGGTAACCATGATCGAAAGAAAAATCGACTACTCGAGTGATTAGTCGTGGTTCACTTATGAAGAAAATGTTGGAGCACTCGATACTACCGACTTTAGGTCACTTTTGAACCAATCGCTTTCCCTTTTTTTTTACTCTACTAGAACCCTCCATGATTTTCTCACGCTATCGCGTCCATTTCCTTACAGACCCTTTAGTATTGGAGAAAAGTACTAAAATGGAGAAAATATTGAAGCAGTCCGTTGATACAATCCGTAGCTTTTGTTAATTAATACAGAAAATTCTAAAGAAATAGATTTTCAAAAAATAATTTCGGTCAAGTTGTTATAATTTTTTCCGATACTGTATATGTGCATATAATATAGAATAATATTGGAAATTACAATATTTCCTTTTATAGCTAAATACATAATTGTACAGCTGAAGTGAAGGCTATAGCGGGGATAAACGAGATTTTCTAAACGGCTGTTCACCGGAGTTGTAATTGTAAAACGACATATTACTGTTATGGCGTCGATAAATCGTGAACTTATTCCAACCGGACGACGGATACAAGGAGTTCAATAAAACGAAGAACGACACGTTGCCTATTTGCACGGTTTTCCTGTATTACAAAGCCCCGTAGACCGATCGCCTCTGCCTTCCGATCAAATTAGCTTGCGATACGTCGGAAAAAGAAGGATAAGACCAACGAGGAAACGATAAGAAAGTGGCGGGGAATGATTTACGTCAACCGCAACGGCTGAATGAACTGTTAATGAAATATTTTTAGAAGAGGGACACCTTCTTCGAGTTTCCTGAATGATTTATGCAAACTAGAAAAGCAAATGTTCACTACAAATTCGATATTGAAGGTTTAAGATTATCTTTAGTTAATTAATTTCCTATGTTTTTTGTCGAAATAAGTTTTGTCTTTGCATAGTAACATTTTTTTTGTTGTATTTTCATCAATTAATGGTATGGATTTATCAGCGATTCTATTGTAGTTTTCGATTTATAAGAAATTGTGCTGAATACGAATCCGTAAACAGTTTTTTGCCATCAGCCTCAGTGTCCGAGAAATTTGATTTTTAAAAAGAATGCAAATTTTCAACTTTGAACATTTCTTGTGTTCAAACATTAATAGTTATTCAGTGGATTGTTGCGTCAAATTATTCTGCAAACCCTCCTGAATAAAATGGTATACGTTGTTATCGCATTATCAATATTTAAACATGTTTAAATAACGATCAAAGGGAAAAGGACACCCAAAATGCACCAATTTTTCCAGATATTTTTCAATTTATTTCGAAAAGTAAGGGTGTAAGACATAATCTGACTGCGTCAGCAGATACAATAAACATTTTTCTTTCGGAAAGCATTAACAGAAATGATAAGTCACGTTTTGTGTTCAATACAGGAGCGAAATAGTTTACTAAAATCTGCAACGCTGGCAGTGGTACTCAAAGGCGGCAAGCGCAGACGTTCGACTGTCGCTCGAGTGTCGCTCGGCTTCCATGCCCTCGGCAACGTATACCATTTTATTCGGGAGAGTTTACAGAATAATTTGACCCAACAATCAATTGAATAACTATTAATGTTTGAACACAGGAAATGTTCAAGGTTGAAAATTTGCATTTTTCTTTCAAATGAAATTTCTCAGAAACTGACGCTGATGGCAAAAAACTATAAAAATCAGCAACTGGATGTTCGAAGACAAACAAAAAGTTAAATTTTGTTGACCAGTGTTATTATTGTAAATTTGGAGCACCAGATTTTAGAATATGGGATCAGACAACTGACAAACTTTGTGTAACAAAAGGTAAGATTATATCAAGCATCGAAGGTGGCAAATAAAATCTGAAAAATTGTAGAATACGACTATTTATAAAATTAGAACTACAAATATTCAAGAATTAATTTTATAGATTAATAAATATTTTAAGATTTGTGATTATGGAGATTTTATTATTTACTTATATGATAAACAGATTTTCTGAAATCTTCTTTGTAAATTTTTTGCTCTGTTCATAAAAGAAAATTGTAGGTCAGAATTTATTTTCGGTAGAATATGAAGAAGAATAAGGATTTCGCAAAAATATGTATAAATAGAAATTGAGAATATTATTTGAACAAGACAAAGTGACTGCTTCCTTCTGCGCATTACCGGTAAAATGAAAGAGGAAGTTGTTCTTGTACAAAGAGGCACTGAAGAAATCTCATGTTTATTTAAAATATCTGAGAACCGCGCAAGGCAAGTGTCATTAATTAAATATTTTCACATAAGTAATCGATCATGCTATCCATCTTTCGTTACTTGACACAAGTTCATGAGTAATTGCAGCTAAAGTAAATAAATAAGATGTAGATACTTATTATTTAAAAATAGACTTTGTATTTTATTTTCAGCAGTGAAATAAGCCCTACATAATTTTTATTATCTACATTATATATTAAAATCCGATTTTCAATATTTTTAATTCATTTAAAATTAGTATTGAAATAATTTTGAATAAATCGATCGATTTTATATTAGCTACGTCCGACCTGTGATTCTTTATTTTCGAAATTTCTAATAGCAATATTTTCCATTAAAGTGTTCCTAGTATGTTATTTAAGATACTATTAACATAATAAAACCCCTGGCACAGAAAACAAATCTTTCCATAATTTTCATACTCATATCTGTCACTGTAAAGCATAAAAATCGAATTACATTTTTTCTCTTATTTCTTTTGCGAACAAATATGCGCACTGATAACTTGTGTATTAAATTTTTCTGACCAAAGTGAATATTTATCATTTTGGAGGTTCAACAAAATAAAAGAACATAATTAATTCAGACGACAGATCGTTGGAATACCAGCACATTTGAACAAGTTAACGCAATTGATTTTCTATGATCTACAATCAATATGAAACACACTTTCGTCACGATAATCCGCTTTTCTACAAGGTATAAATGTCACATTACGAGCATACGACTCTAAGTACTTCCAAACAGGCTTCAATCAGTATAAAAGGAAATTTCGATAAGAAAGTCAAACCATTCTCATAAAAGAAGCAGCAAAATCGGCGATAGTGGCCGGTATCAGTGATAACGGTGTGTGTACGAACGTGAAGAAAAAAATGGTGTACATTGTATATATGTATGTATGTATTTACATATATGTATTTTTCAGTGAATTCCGTAGAAAATCCGGTGGTCACGGGGTGGAGGTATCGACGTGGAATCGTGCGACAGAACGGGAGCCCTGACATCATCGGTGTCGACAGAGCCGATTACCGGTTATCTAAGGAAATAAAGGATCGTCGGGGCCTCTTTTTCGTCGGAGCGGTTCCAGGAAACCCGCGTTACCGCAATATCGCGGCGAGCACACCCACATCAAAAGTGCCGAAGAACTCTGCCATCGTGGACCCCGGGTGTGCTTTGCACAGCGATAAGATTCCCTCGATACGAGTTGACCGTAACGCGGTTTGTGTGTATAGGTCAAGTATACGTGTGTGTGTGTGTGTGTCTTGGATGTGAGTCTCTTCTCTCGGAAGACTTCTGCAATAAACTAATAAAAATTAGTCACCTCGTCTGGCAGGTGGAACGATCGCGGTGAAAGAAATAATGACAACGACTGAACGAAGAAGCTTGTTGTTAGTGGCTCGGTGTCAGAACTGTTTCATGATCTAACTTCTTCTTTCAGAACATTGGATGTCTGTGATTTGAAACAAAGTATTTATTTAGAAATAATAGAGAGAATAAGAACGTTTCGAAGGAGAATGGATGCAGCTGTAAATGAACATTATATATAAAAACGAGTAAATTAAGTTATTATAATAAGCAAATTATTAAAGAGGATAAGAAGCCCAAATTTCTCCCCCAAGGTTTTTTGGTTCTTCTTTGAAAACTAATTGTGGAGATGATTGTCTGACAAAAACAGTATAAATCTAATAGAACTGTAACAATCTAATTTTTATGTGCCAAATATTTATTAGTGTCATTATCATTTAAAATTCGACTTTAATAGTTATAAAATCTCTTAAGCGTTCATTCATTGGTGCGTTTACCCTATGTTGACGTGATTACATATTATATAGGCCAGTATTATTTTATTCGATTTTTGATGTTGTACGATGAAGTTGATTTACATAGGTCAAGTACAGGTGATTAGATGTGATTATCGTGTCTTGAAAGACTTATGTAATAAGCTAATAAAAATTGGTCACCTGGTTTTGTAGGGGGGACGATCTGGAGAAAGAAACAATGAAAATTGAACAAAGCAACATATTGTTAGTGTCTCGTCACATAATTTTTTTACTGATCTAACAGCTTCATTAAAGATATTAGATCACTATAATTTTAAAGAGAAAGTAACTAATTTATTTACATGATCGAATGGAATAATCAAGAAAATAAAAAGTGTTCAAGGTATATCGATGTGGTTAAGTATTAAACAGGCATATATTGTTCCGATTCACTTTTAATAATGTATGCTAAAGTTAATTTACATTCATCAGCTTAGAAAAGTTCTGTAGATTGTATCTTAGTAAAATGATAACACTGATCATATGTTGTCAAAAATATTCAGGATAAATGGTGTGAAATTTATAATTATTGCAATGAAGAATACTGAAATAATGAACCTTGCAGTAATGCAGAACAGTAATTATTTTAATCCATTTTAGTAGTGATGTAACTGTTTCGCTTATGAAATACAGGTACTTAAACATTTATATTTCATGAAAGTATGATTTACAGGTCATCCTCATAGGATTGGAGTTCATTTTAGTCATCCACGATAATTTTTCATCAGTGTTCTCCGAGGAAAAGAGCAGCATCAGATTGCATGTGTTAAAAGCTTTATACTTGCCATTAGTCCGAAATGTGCTTCTGTACAGCGCCTGGCTTCTGTTACTTAACGATTTTAATGAGGATTTGATGACTGAATAAAACCACACATGATAGAAATTTCATTGAATGTTATCGCTTGATAAAAACCACTTAACTCAGAAACTTCTATACAATTACCCATTAATTCATGCTTCAAACGATATTCAGTCCATTCCAAAAAATAAATCCTAAATAAATATATAAGTTGCAAAACATAAAATTCTAACATTGTCTCTGACAATTATTACCTCGTATTCACACAAAGATTTGTATATTTTATATTATTTATTCCATTCAATACATTTATACATTAAACAAAGTTAAGTGTATAAACACCTTTTTATCCATTGTACGTTCATCCCTTGTCTCACGATTTTTATCGCTAACAATACATTGTCAATAACGGAATGACAACGTTTTGCATGCACTTTCTTGTAAAAATGAAATATTGGTGTATTTCAAAACTACACAATAATAATAAATAGATATCTTAACCAATAATACACTTGGTCCTATACGGAGTGAATAATATTCATGTTTGTTTGACTCGGACTACTTAAAATCTTTTTAAGTACCTTTTGGTACTATAAATTGTTAATTCACTAAATTACGATGAAGTAAGTGAAACTTTATCGTTTAACTTTCAATTTTGCTTCTGTATTTAAGTGTACAGGAGAACCTCCTGTATCCGAATACTCTAATATTCGAACGCTCTACTATCCGAACGTTCTGTCATCCATACAATCAAGTGAAACTTCATCGTCTAATTTTCAACTTTGCTTTTGTATTTAAAAATACAGGAGGCCCCAAGTATCCGAATATCCTAATATCTAAACGTTTTACTATCTGAACTTTATTATCCGAACAGTGTGTCTCCTAACAACATATGCCTTCTACTGTTGTAAATATGTAGTGCTTATATATAATATATACTTTCCTCCATCGAACCCTACACAATTATTTATGTTAAAAAATTCGTGTAATTTAGCAATAAAAAGATGGAATTAATAAATATTTAAACTGTCAAGTTACTTAATATTTATTTAAATAAATGAAGTTGAGTATCAGAATAGTGATTCTTCTATTATCTGAAAGTTCCCTTATCCGAACACTCATGTCTCCCTGTTAATTCAGATACTGAAGGCTCTGCTGTAACGAAAAAAAAATCAGGACTCTTCAAAGACGAAAGTGTAACGTGACAGGCAGGCACATACTTACAGTTATTTTCTAGCGCAACAAAGACCACTCGAGTGTTGGTCTCTTCGGTTGTGTATGAAACAGAGACACTGAGGGAGGAAAAAAACAGTCGAACGATTTCAGAAAGCCGGTTACCGTAACGAAACGTAGCTCGAATTTAACAAAAGGACCAGCTTCTGGACGCCCGAGCACGTAGCGACTAAAAACACGTGGGTGGCTGCTCATGCAGTATCTGCGTTGTGTCACTTGGACATACGGTAAAATACGATGCAGTAGAGAGGTTCGATGGATACATGGTGAGTTCTGAAGGACCACGATCCTATTGTGATCTTTTAGCGATGGTCGATTCTTCGAAAGTGTTTAAATCTCTCCGTTTTAGGTAGCAAAAAAAAACTTGAACAGTAACATTCGTGGGACGAACTCGCGTATTCCCAGTCCCTCATGATGATACAACGTAAAGAAAATAACGATAGACTCGTTTTGACAAAAGATAATTGTTATTAACACTATTATTTAACTGCTAGAAGAGTTATTCGGACATCCTTTAGGCATTGCGTATCGAGATTTCTTTTAACTGCTTAGAATGATTAGAGAATCCAGTAAATAAATGTAATTGTTATTTGATAGAGTTGCAGATTAGAAGAAGTAGTATTATTGTGTATTCAATAGCATTTAATAAAAATATTATTGGTGAGTTCTGTATAAATTTCTTATTATTTGTATTTGTTTTTTTCTAAATTCTTATAATTGTATATTTATTGTTTCTATTTAGAATACTGACAAGATTAGACGAAACATAACATAAACTCTAATACAACTCCCATTTCATGGGACTACCTAAGAAACACAATCAATTTTTCATACAATACAGATCTTTACTCTTAAGTGAAGCTACCTTCAAACATCGTAATATAGACTGAGCTTCGTTGTTAAGGACCTACAATGAATTCTGAATTGATTCTGCACCGATTACATATTTATCTATTAGTTTCAAATATGACACTAATAATTTTCTACTGATAATTTAATACTACTGTAAATTCGTGTAAACGGATCCTTTTATTTCTAGCATCATATTTTGGCACTATCTTTTTGTTTATAAATTATTGTTATTTAATTTTTTTTTATATTCACTATTAACCCGAATGTATATCGTTCTGCTATAAGGACAGCTAACAGGTGCCTGTACGTTATTGTTTTCCAAATTGCACAGTTGAATAATAGGTGGATTGCTTAGTAAAAATTACTTAAGAATGACTAAAAAACGGATTAAACATTCAGATGATATTGTAAAAGCTATTTAAGTAGAACAATGTTATAAAGAAAAATGGTAACTTAAACAAACTTTTTGGCATATGAGGATTAATAACCGTACCACTATATGTAGTCTCATCTTTCTCCAGTCATGAGGTTAACAGTTCCCAGAGACAATCTCACAGAAGTCAGCGAATTATTTAAAAAAAATAAAAGAAAATATAACTAAACCAGTTTTTTCTTAATTATTAGGACTGCCAATTATTGCAATAATTGCAACGTTTCACTTTTAATCGAAGCCAAGATTCATGGGATTGATGTTTTCCTACTGGTTGGAAGAATCCAAAAAAAAAATTAAGGAAAGAGTCTATCGTCACCACTTTTGTTTTAATTATTTGCACTGCCAATTATTGCAATAATTGCAACGTTTCACTTTTAATCGAAGCCCAAATTCATTGGATCAATGTTTTCCCACTGGCTGGAAAAATAAAAAAAAAATGAGAGAAAACTGTAACAATACCACTTTTGCCTTAATTATTAGGACAGCCAATTATTACAATAATTGCAACGTTTTACTTTTAATCGAAGCCGAGATTCATGGGATCGGTGTTTTCCTACTGGCTGGAAAGGTCCAACGCGAGGAAAGGTGGTTCCGCCGAGGGCTTGGGCGCATAGGTAAATCGACTTCGTCGAGAGAGTTGCGCGCGTGTGGGTCGCGTGTTCACCGGTAAACGAGAAGGGGTGCCCGGCCCCGGGGGTCGGAGGCCAGGGGTTGAAGCCATTACCGTCACAAAGCTACCACCAGATTGCCGTCGGGGCTTACGTCGCCTCTCCTCGTCTCACCGCCGCCTCCTCCCTTTCCTCGTCCCACTCCTTCCTGCTCGCTTCGTTCGTATTCATGATTTAAATTCAATTGCCTTTTATCTGCCGTCCTAGGTCCCGGAGTCATTGATGATGGAATCGCGGAGATCAGAGAATACGGTGTGCCTCTATGTCTCCTATTTCCCCCCTTCAAATTCTTCCCTCTGACCCGCCCCGCTTCCTCGCGTGCTTCACCCTCCCGAAGCGAAATATTTCCCTGGAATTTTCACATATACCTGCTCCTAGTCGCGACTCGCGATTCCTCGACGAGTGTTTGCGGTTACTATTGGGCTGAACGAAAATATTCGTTCGGTTTTCTACTGAAAAATGTAAACGATTCATCTTTTGCGTTATGTACAACCTATACATGGTATGGCATTGTGTTCTCTAATATTTTGTCTTTAGCTTAAAGAAAAATTCGTAAACATTCAGATAATCGAACTTGTGTGCAATTGAATTGAAGATGGACCACCAGAATGGGCATTTCCGGTACTTAATGCTGTATTAGTTTCGTATGGAAACAACGTTGTCAGCGATTGTCAAAAATGATTTGAAAAATTTTGAACAGGAAATTGCACTGTGGAAGATGTACCATGGTCCGGTAAGACCTTTCACTGTGAAAAGTGATGATATTGTCGCATTGGTTACAAGCAATCAATACAGTACCACTAGAAAGATAATTGAGACGTTACAATAGTAGTGAATTAAACTAGATTGATTAAACTAGACCTGAAGTTTTCTTTAATTATTTATCTATCTTATTGTCAACGACATACGCAATATAATATTTCCAACATTTATATTTGAAACTCGTATTTTAAAAATATCTCTAAAAACTTGAAGTATTTAACGATGGAATCTCGCACAATACACTTTAAAAAATATACTTTTTGAGTTCGTAATTACCTTTTTTCTGCATACAGATTATACAACGTTTGCTAATAATTTATATGTAACCATATTAAAGAATCAACTAAAACGTAAAACAATTTTCATAAGTAATTGTCGTTAATCTGTGAATAATTCTGCTATGAGAGAAACAAAATAAACGAATCCACGAACAATTTTCACATAAACGAAACCAAAAGTATTAAAATTCCCCTACAAGATGGCTGCCAAAAAGCACGTGTTACAACTAACTTCTTTATTCGCAAATAATTAACCAATTATTAATCAACAACCATAAATATTTTTGTTAGTTGAAATACGTAGCTTGCGATCGCCTTCATGAAATAACTTCTAAAAGCAGAGTTCCACAATGAACCCTATAAATAAAGACAAGGGACTCTCTATCATCAATATTGTACTATTAAAAATGTAGCTAAGGATTCCGAGTACAAAATGTTTCTGAATAATAAAATTCTGCGATTAATTCAATGCAATCTACTAAATCATACTCATAGCAACGACAAAATGACCAAAATACGTTAAAATTCTTAGTTACGCGAACGTCTAACTCGAAGTTGAAAATCGTCCTTGCGAAATGGCCCCTGGGGAACAAGCTCGGCGATTAAATCTGAATGGGCCACCGATCATTCTACAGAATCCCGAACAAGTGTATCACGGAAGGTCGTCTATTCTTACTGTTTCCCCAAGAAGAATACACGGCACGCGAACAGGAGATACTCGAAGGGATGACATCCTTCGAGGGACCTCCGGGTCTCCTCGTGTCCCTGAGCTTCAGGGACGCGGTCGCGTGGCGTTGACGAATCTGTTTAGTGCCATCATAATACCCATCCGGCGATGCCCTTCGAGAAATTGACGGATTGAATTCTATGGAGATCTTTAACCCAGGGAGTCAACTACCGTGCAAACTTGTTTCTGTGGTTCTCACGACGCCGCGTCGATAGCAAGGACCTTCTTCCTTCAAACACTTCTCTTCCTCGATTTCTTGGATATCAATTTGTGCCTTTTTTTGCGATTCATTTATTAAGTGCTTCTGGACAGTTTATTGTATAAAGATTTTATCCTTTAAATTATTTCCCTTCCTTATATAGTTTATTAACACTAGAACTACCAGCATTGAATGTATACTAAATTAAATTGTATAATACAGTAAGATATCGCAGTGAAATACCATAAAAGAAAATCTGTAGTAAATTAAAAGCTAACATAAATTTCGTAAAAGCACCATTATAATTTCAGTAATGGTATAATAGTAAATCTGTAATTTTTACAGGTTTAAAATTTTAAGGTTTAAATATTTCTGGTCCCGAATTTTGGATTACTTATTTGTCCCCTTTTTCACAATTTATTTGTTAAGGACTTCTAGACAATTTATTCTATAAGGCCTTCATCCTTTAAAAGCCTCTTATATATTTTATTGTACAAAGACTTCCTTTATAATATTTCTCTTCCTCTATTTTTTGATTATCCATTTATACCGCTTTTACAGTTTATTTACAATTATTTATTATCTTATAATTTCTATTAAATAATTTAAAATACTTATTATTACTGGTGCGACATAATTATTTCCGGCCTTTCTTGAATTACTCTATGTAAGTTGAAGTACTCGAACAGGTGTATAGTTAAGTTTTAATACTTGAAATAACTTAAAGGGTTATTTTACGAAAATTTGTAAATTCTGCAATTTGGTAAAGATCGATTCATATTTCACGTGGTTAACCTTTTCTTGTATATTATTAATTTTTCAATCATCTGCATAAACATTTTTCTAACAGATCAATGTATTTTTCACTTTACCTGTTCCCATACATCTTTGACATTTTTCACAACATACCTACAAACTGCAGAATTTACAAATTTTTACTTGAGTTTCAATTGTTTCGTAAAATAACCTTATTCCAAGTATTCAAACTTAACTTAGCAACCGTTGGAGTAGCAAAAAAGTAATTCAACAAAGACCGACAGTAGTTCCATCGCATCAGTAGTAATAATTATTTAAAATTTCCTCACTAAAATACAATAATAATAAAGATACCCCATTACGACGATCAAAATAATAAATGACTTTGTCTTATAGTACAATAAATAGATTAAAGACGTTTATACAAATTCACAATTTCGTAGCCTGCCTCACAAAAATAAGAATTAAATTTGAATTTGAAAAAGTGCTTTTCTCAAAATAGTTTTATAGCTTCAAGGTAAAATACAAAATTACATTAAAAATTAATAAAGTTCCTACTTTATTATACACTGATCAAAACAATTAGATAATCGTATACTGCAGCTATTGTGCCCCACCAATAATTCCTGTAAATTTCTTTATGTACCCAAACTCAAAATTAATATCGTACTAAAAGATGTCAACTTGGCAAACTGTAGTACTTCTTTCATTTCGTTCGTTTAATTGGCGCCTCAGCACTGTCCACAGTAGCAATCCTCTAATTGTTTTGAAGAATGTACTTTCCGTATTCACATCCGCTATAAATGCATAAACTACGCAATCCAGCAATAAGACCGTAACAAGATTATTCTCAAACCTATTTGGACCTATGATATCCAGCTATGGGGAACGGCCTCTAATTCAAATATAGAAATTCTGCAAAGATTTCAACTTAACACTAAACATACCATAACGGGTCAAATGACCCATTTTGAACTTTTGCATTGAAAATGCACGTATAATTTTATTGCGTTTGCACATTTGACTTCATGACTTTTTCTAAGTAATTAATGTACAGTTATAAAAAGTTTTTTTTTTTTGTTTTGTTTTGTTTATTCTGAGTAATCCTTGTTGTATACCGATATCTACCACAACGTCATTTGACCCGGAGAGAATTTTTTTGTTTTATGAGATTATCTAGTCATATTTGTAGTCAGTAAGTTGCACATTCTTCCAAAGACTGTTGCGTAAAGTAGTTCAACGAAAATAGCTCAGAATAATTTCAAGAAAATATCAAATTTTAGATTGAAAATAGCTTTTTAGTGTAAGAAAAAGTGGCAAAAATTGAAAGTCTTGGTAAGTACCTAGCTTATATTTTATTTTGATAGCTATAGTAATACAGATCATTTTTTACCCAGAAAAAATGTCGAAGCAAACAAGACAGTACAAGTTGTGTGATTTTCATCGAAAATTTTTACAACAGATAATTGTACTCTTACAATCTATAAAAGTAAGCCAACAAAAAAAGTACTTTTACTTAGTTCTAAACATAAATTCGTTAAAGTAGAAAACAATGATAAACGTTTACCTGAAACTGTTTCATATTACAATAAAACCAAATTTGGTGTAGACATGACCGATCAAATGGCGAGGAAATTTACTACAAAATCTAAGTCTTGCAGATGGCCTCTCCAAGTTTTTTTCAATATCCTTGATTTAGCTGGCATAAATGCCTGGATTTTGTACAAGCAAACGACAGGAGAAAATATCTCGAGACAAGATTTTTTACTCAAGCTAGCAGAAGAACTTGGCGCCGATTTTCGAGAAGCCCGTGAACAACCAAAACAAGAAACAAATACGAAAGGATCGTTGCCTAAGTCTACTACAGATGCTTATAAACGTATGAGATGTCAAATAGGATACTGTAAAGAAAATAAAACCAACAAAATTTGCTCTAAATGTAAAAAATATGTTTGCGGAAAATGTACAATGGAAACACTTATATGTAAAAAATGCGTTGAACTATGAATTAAAAATTTTTATTTTTTGCTTTTGTAATAGAAATGCTCAACATACTATTTTGTTTAATTATAATAAATTTAATTTATATTTTTATTTCCTTCCTAACATCCATATTTCATACATTCAAGCATGAAACATAAAGTCGGGTCATTTGACCCGCTATGGTAGAAATAGGTATATATTAAGTCTTGGTATGATTAGTGTTAAAACTCTCCGCACCATATGTAACGCCCCATGGTACGTTTCTAATGATATAATACACAACGACTTGGCAATGTCTACAGTTAAACAAGAGATTTCAAACTACAGCAAACGCCATATACAACAGTTATCACAACATAAAAACCCACTAGCTTTAGAACTAGCGCACACCGACACCAGAACATATAGATTAAAAAAATACACCCCCCTAAATGTAGTAAACAGATACACTAATAAAACCTAATGACAATGTAAATTATAACAATGATCACGTACATATTTATACACATATAAACACAATGATTTAATGTAACCACTATAAGTTACACCACACGTCACGATACAATGTCAACATATTTACTTATAATTCCGTAGAAGGAATTGATTGTAAATACTTTAAATCAAATAAAAAAAAAAAAGAACGTAACAAGCCATTACGTAAATGAGACTAGTGTAAGGCCTCGATAGTAATCCGTGCACGGGGTTGCTGCGATCCCAACATGCCTGCGACCTACCGAACTCGCCAGCAAATAAAAGGAGGACCGAGTGCAGGCACGACCTTGGAGCCACGCGCCTAGGAAGGTGTTTTATGGGCCCTATAATGGGGCCCAGAATACCCATTTCGTTTCTTTATGCTCTGCTACCTTCGCCTCTCCCCCACCCCCTTTTTTGCCCTCTGTCCTCGTCGCACGTTCGACCCACCGGCTCGTTCCGTCCCCACTTTCTCGACGAGGATCTTTAAAGAGTGGGCAACGTGCTTGGAAAAGGGCGAGGAAAGAGGGAGAGAAAGAGAGAGGAAGTGAAAGAAGGGCAACGGGCCGCCTGGAAACTTTCATATTTACGAGGTCATTGCGCGTCCGTTTACGATGGTACAATTCCTGTTTGCGAGATTACTTATTTTCATTAAAACGGTTGCCGGTGGGTGGCTTTTCTAGCCTGGCAATGGGGGCCCCAAGGTCGTAAGTCTTGTAAGGTAGCGACGCGTATACCGTTGCCTGGCCCGCCTTATGGGCCCCGCGCGCTGATGTACCCTAATGATCCAGCGTATCTTTCGTTCAGCGGGACCCTGGCCCCCGGGTCCGGGATAACGCAAAGCGAAACGAGCCACGCGCGCTGCATTGTAAATTCTGCCGGGGGTTGAACGGTTCGCGTGAATTTTCGGTGGCACACCTTTTATTTTATTTTGTTTTTTCTTCTGTTTCGAGAATCGTGATTCTACAGTGGACGATAAAATTGTTTGAGCCTCAGTACGAGAACCTATGTTGCTTTGCGTTTGTGTAGAAATAACATCGCAATATCAAGGTTTTTACATTGGATAATTTTTAACACTAGATTAAATTGCACAATATGTTAGGATCTTTATTATATAATGCAGTATAGTATAATATGGTGTTATGTAAAATACATAATAAATTAGAGGTCGACATGAATACCGACGAAAGTACATTTATGATTTCGGTAATTGTAAAATAACAAATCTGAATTCCGTCATTTTGACGGGTTTGCTAATTCTAGTATTAATTAACAATTATCCAGTATAAATACACGAAAAAGATTAAGCTTAGCTTATTAGTTAAAATCGTATAATCGTCAATTTATGCAGGTGCTTCTGATAATAGATCGCCCCACTCTGGATCTTGGATGTTTATGCGTGTGTGAATATGGACTCATTATTCTATTATTCTATTATTCTATTATTCTATTATTCACTAGAGATAAAACTACTCGACCTGTCCGGAAATATGTTTCTTGTCTCTTCAAGTGTAATAGAACCCTGATTATACTTCGTTTTCTCGTAAATAAGGATTAGTAATTTTGTAATATTTTAGTAATATTGATATAGAACATAAATAAAAGTTTTGCAATCGTCTACACTGTTCCATTCTCTCGTCAACTGAACAATTTATAGAGAACAGAATCCATAGAGATAAAATAACACTTGTCTAAGATTGTGTTTCTTCTATTCATTCTTTTTCATTATTCCTTGTAATCACTTATAATATTGTATTTTATTCAAACGTAAACTTTAGTTCGTTCAACTTTAGTTTCTTCATAGTATTCAAATGTAGTGAAATTGTTACCTATTTGATGAACTAACAAATTGTCAAGTGTATAATAATAAATTTATATTCCTTTTCCTTTTTGGTACTATTACTTGTCTTATTCTTTCCAAGATATTAAACGTTCACCGCGAAAGAGTTGACAACTTCACTAACCAAAAGACTAAATATGTATACATATATTTCCCTATTTATTTTGATACTGGAGAATTTTTGTTGTAATTTATACGTTCAATCCATTTTCATCTATAAAACTGATCCATATAAATGCACGTAGAATAATTCGTAAACCATACACGTCATTAACAACAAAGTTCGTAATACTCGCTACAAAACTATACACATTGCATTTATTACACTGAGAAACTGAGAATAACAACAGGGAAAATTTATAAATATATTTCGAAACTAAATTGTAAATCGTTATATTTCTTTTGTAAAAATATGAAAAACAAAAACAAACGTCAGTGAAACGACGCTTCTGATTTCCCAGAAAATAAATATACATACAAATAAATATTGAATTTGACAAAACAGAGCAGACTACTAATTGGTACACTCAATAGATAGTTCATACATATACATTTCATCTCATAACTTTTGACAACTAAACATATTTAGATACCATAAGTTACGGTAACTGACTCGATCAAGGTAACTTTGTCCCAAAATCAAAAAATGATCGTTTTCCATTTTGCAGCTCTGCAAATTGTTAAATCAAATTGATTTTTACGTGAAAAGACATTTCACAGGAAAATACCCACAAAAGAGCTGCAAAATCAGAAATGATCGTTTTCTTACTTTGAAACGAAATTACCCCTGACTGAGTCACAGTTACCTCAACTTACTGTTCTAAAAACATTAATAATAATCAATATAAAAACAAAAACAATCAAAGTGCCATCGACAAAGTAGAAGAAAAATATTATACTATTCTTCCATATTTCATCAATGGTTTGAATAAAAACGCTATCAGAAATAAAAATACCAAGTATGTATCTCCTGGTCTGGTATATGTGAGAATAGAAATACCTTGGGTCGTTCACAGACGAGATGGTGGAATCCGCAGCAATGGTAGCGTTTCTCCTTGAAAATATCTGAATCGATCTTTCCTCCCCTCGTGTAGGTACCTATAGAAGCCCGGCCACCGGCGTCGCGACGCCTACTTCAGCTCCACCCACGTATCTCGTACATGCGCAGCAAAAGTTCGGTGGTTCACATGTCAGCGAAACCCTCGTAAAACGGGTCGCTCCTTAATCAGCTTGTCTATACTACGGGGGTGGTTACGTCTTCTCGTAAACGTGTATTGTCGCTCGAATTGCTTCAATCCCTTAAACAATGAAAGGTGAGCAACAATGGAACATTTACGGTTGATCAGAAAACGTACACTTTCCCTTATAAGTATTAAGACACTTACCGAATACAAAGTAAACATGAATGAAAATTGTTAAATTACTGAAGGTCTTTGGAAAAATATTGTATATATTTATATGTAAAATACTGTATTTGTAATAATGTGAGACAGCAAATTTGGTAAAAAATACTTTGTAGTATATACAGTGTTTATGACACGTCACATGTTCTTCAAACACAGCGGGTGTCCTAATATTTATGAGCAGAAATGTATTTACACCTTCAGATCTTTTATGGCAAATGTAGGGAATGAAATCAATGAATGAAACCATCGTAGAATATGGCTATTGTTCTTTATGATCGCATTGATGGTCACAAGGATCAATAGGACATTGTTCAACTGTAAAATCAGGTGTGAATTCATTTTTTTAGATCAGATAATTCATAATATTTCTAGAAGCGAATTAATCAATTAAGATCGACTTACACTATCATGTTTCTAAACATTTCGATTAGTAAAAATAATGAATAGACAGTGTTATTTTTAAGAAATGAAGCTTTTTTATTAATTACTTTTCTACGAATATTATGTCATATTTGTTACTACTGAAAAACAATAGAGAACAGCATCGATATTTAAAACTTTATGCACTATCACAGAAGACCTATTCATTTTCAGAAAGTACAAATTATATAAAACATACAAATTTCTTTTTACACTGGACGGACTTACACAACCATAATTCTAAACGATTTCTTCTCCTGATAAAGATTTATTGCCATTTTTCGGTAAAAGATGAAGTTACATTTTAACTAACTATGGAGATAAACAGATGATGTCTTGATGATTTTAAAAATAGTATTAACTCAAATTTTCAAAAATTTTGACTTGCCCCGCTATAATACTCAACGCGCCACTTACAGCAGTACAAATAAGAAGAAACATAGTACGATCTTGCAACTGGGTATTGTTCATTTAAAAACCCTACAAGAAACAGGCAGAAGCTGGGCCGAGGAGTTCGAGTTCGAAAAAAAATCGATTTTTCACTTTCTACATTTTCTTTAAGTGCAACATCACGAGAATATTCTGTGCAAGTTTCAAGGTAATCGAATTAAAAATGACAGAGTTACAGGCGTTAAAAAATGAACATTTTATATAAGTACATATAAGCTTGACTTGAAACTTTAAACACGTTTTTCTCGAAACTACATTTTTCAAATCGGTGATCCATATTTCTCGATAACTACTGTGTCGATTTACATAAAGTCTTTTGCGCTTTATTTCAAATCAGAAAAACTTGTCCTTGAACGAAGGATTCTTATCTTCGTTCCATACTTTTTTTTTAATTGACCCAAAACGAGTGATTTTTTAGGTGAAAATCGCAGTTTTTCAGGAAAACGTCCGCTATTTTGTTCCTGATCAATTTCTTCCATTGCATAAATCTTACTGAATTTTTAATTTCAGATGAACCGTTACGAAGTTACAGTGATCACGGCAGACCACTTTTTGTGAAGAGACATCCGGGAGATCGCTCACCATTTATTTACTAATAAATATTTTTAAATAAAAAAATTACCTTATATTCTAGAAACTACAATCTTTGAAACACAAACACATTTTTTGAACAAGGTCTTATAGTTTTCGAGAAAAAAATTCCTAAAGAACACTCTTTTTTCGGCCTCCTGACTCCTGACTGAGCATGACCCCTTAAAGGGCAATCGAACGAAATATCGGAAAGGTATGAAAAAACAGTTGCACGGCTGGCTCGTGATTAGGAAATATCGTCAGAGTAGACGGGCAAGGAGAGTGGGAGGGGGGCATTGATGGGTATACCTGTGCCGTAACAAGAGCACCGTGCAAGCCGGTACAAAAGCTGTTGCTTGTACAGAAGCGAACGTCTATACAAGGACGTAACAATAGGTGCTCGCGATACGGTGCAATTTTACGAGGAGTAAGGTCGGACCCCGCTTCTCTTCTCCTTCGCATTGGCTCCGTGATTTAGGGTATGTTTACCTGCAGTTAAGTACCTTGACGCGTCCGTGACGGCGTGGACGGGCCCCAATTTGGTGCAAATAAGGGAAACGCCGTGGGGTGGCTACTTCAAACGCATAGAATCCTAACAGTTTCTGTAAACACGCACGGTTCATCCCCCTTTTCGCCCAGCCGGCACGTAATCCGCTCGACATTCACGGCAAAACCGGGACCCCGTGAATAGAGAGAGTTTATCGTGACTTTCGTCACTTATCGATGTTTAGATGGCACACATGCTCGGATTAGATGGTTCTGAACCCACGATTTCTGTTGCCAGCCGTTAATGAGAAACCAGAGAAACAACGATAAGCTAACGAGAACGCAAGGGCTGCTAAATAAATTTCCCATTCAAGTCGACTGAGACCAAATTGTACGAACGATTCATGAATGTTTCTGGGGATAGATCTAGCAATTGAAACAGATAATGGGTGTTATAGTGAGAGAAGAAAGTATTCGTACACCGACGATTCTAATTGTCAATTGACAATGCTGATTGCTGTACGTTACTAAGTTAAAAATTGTTTTCTTCTCGTTATTCCATTATAATTTAGTTTTCTGTCAATGGCGTAGTCTGTTGGACATAATTATGAACTTGTAGTGTTACACTGAAAACAGTATTTTAATCGATATTAGGTGTCACTGGTGTATGAATACTTTTTTCTGCCACTGTATATTAAATTTGAATTAAAGGAGACGAAATTCTTACAACTTTAACACATTTGTTTATATTCTAAAAATAAGCAAGATTCCGTAAACACGAGACCGTAAATGCTTTCTCAAATAATTGATATTGGTCATTTTTCTTTGAGAAGTAAAACTTCTACGCATTATTTTAATTTATAGTTTTTACTATCTAATACATACGTACAACATGACGCCTTGAAGACGCCCATTTTACGGCTGTTTTAGGTCTGAGGCGCCTTTAGGTACACTGTAAAGTCAGAAATACTTCATACATCTAGACAAAAAGTATTTCACGAATTCCTATTATTATAAAAAGCTTGTGTACTTTGAAAACTAGAACTGTACAAACCCATTTTTGTTGGATTCTTATATCTCTCGACACTATTCAGGATATATCAGAAAAGACCCAATCAGCCAAACCTGCAAAGCCAAATTTTGTCCAATGCCTGTTATAAAGTTATGGCTACAAGTTTGATGCAAGATTTACTATAAACAACTGGCGTGCACATTGGCAACAACATAAGCAGCAAATTGACAGCAACATATGCAACAAAGTGGCTTGCGCAAACCTTATACATACCAGTTTTGCCCTCAATTTGACATAGGTCATGTTGCAAGATTTTCAACCAATTTTCTTTACCATTTTATCAGCTGGCATTGCCTGCAAAACCCAAGTCAAATGCGGACACAGGTGGCTATGACATTCTAGACAACTTTTGTCATTTATTGCTGGCAATTTGCTTGAAACTTCAACACAACTGCTTATCAGTGAATGAGCAATTTAGGTATAATTATCTTTGTGTCAAGAGAAGAGAAAAAAGTTTGCATACCTAAACAAATGTCCTAAAACGCGTCTTTGTAACTTATTTATATTTGTAATCTGTATCCATTGTTAAGGGTTAAATTCGACTTGTAGGATAATTAATAACTTTGCTATTTTTCATGTAAAAGCAACCGAAATTAACGTTTGCAAGACGTATTTAACACTAGAACTACCAAGCAAGTCAAAATGACTTGTCAATACACTTTTACAACGACGATTAAAATATTATGCCAATAAATTTTCTTAGATCTTTTGCACCTTTTATTACGCGATATGAAAGTGAAGAAATTACTCAATTCCTAAATTTTCAAAAGTTTTTCCCGTGTATCCACAGATTCAAGCAAATATGCATTTATTGTCGATAGTTCTAGTGTTAATTCCATGTAAAAATCTTCAATTGTTCCTACCCAAAAAATAAAAACTAGTTTAAATAGAAAAACGCAATGAGTAAAAAAATAGACAAAATCTATACGAAAATTAACTTTTTCCAAAGATTACCGGAATTTTGCAACTGCAACGGTAATTATTAAATATAATTTTTCATATAATATCTATACATTTGTCATGACGAATTGGACTGCGTAAGAATAAGCTTTCAGCGCCGATTTGCTTAAACAATAAACTGACAATTAACATTTTCAATGACAAATTTGGGAAACGTTCATTTATTTCTAAGAACGCGAATGTTTTAAATTGTATTTCCGGTATTATAATAAAAATTACTACATTACTAATTTACTTATACTTTGTTCACAGTAGAGTTCTTCAATATTTAATTGGTCACATATTCTCCGTATTATTACATAACAATTCCTTGAATAGTAATCATTAATACAGAATGTCAAAATTGCATAATACAAACCTCCATTACAAAAAGTGTGGGAAATTTAACCCTTAGGTGTCTATATCAAGATGGATTTGTGATTTCCATACGCCAATCCTATATTAAAATCAGACAATTGTTAAGCCTTCCAACGTTTGTATTCATACTTACCTCCGAGATTGCAATTCTCTAAAAATAATATCTAAATACAAATATTTTTGAGAATGGTTAAGTGGAAAGGATAGAAATAATTTGAATGCAAATAGTTACAAAATGTGCCAACAGTTATCGTCCGTTTTCCGTTTGTAAGAGTATGGTAACTTTGAAAAGATAAAATTGTGTAACTAAAACTGTGTAAAGGCCAGAGAACAAGTACAAAAATCTATGGAATTATTGTAAGAAATATTACTCGTAAAAGAATCGTAAAAAATTAACGCTTGACAGGACAGAACTGTTTTTCATACATTAGTATTATGTACTGTGATAATAAAAAGATATTTTAGAAATATAAATATTATGTAACGACTTCGAAGACAATTTAAACATACAGATTTTCATTAAAATATTATCTTTTATAACAGAAGATTAAGTAGAGAGAAAATGTGTCATAATTAATTCAGATAAATTAACAAGAAAATTAACTTTGCAGTAATTATATTGTACTTTGAAACCTAGTGCCATTTTCCGATTTATTGTACGTACATTTTGTATTTTATATACGTCTCGTATCCCGCGTAGATAATATTAACATTAGTAATAGTTAATTAACTTTTTATTATCAAACGAGTATTTATTAATTCTTTTTTCAAATTCAGATTAAATTATAAAACAAAATATAGAATAACGAGTAAAGATGAAAAAATAAATTGTGATTATAAATTTCACAATAAAGTTTAAAGTATTAAGGTTCTATTTCATATTTGTACATTTTTTCACTGATTTCATGTAAATATTAAATTAGAATTCAAAAATCAGATCAGATGAATAAATATTGTCTTATTAACAAATAAATTATAAATTATTGGGTTTTATTATTAATACAATTATTAATTTAGAAATAATAGACACAATACTAGAAACAATTTGCTTCCAGATATTTAATTAACTGGAATTTACGAAATGAATTCTTTGTAGTAGACTTTCACTTTCTTTCTTACGAAAAACGAATACTGATTTTCAACGTATTAACGAGATTTAGTATATTATTTGGCATTAATGTAACATCATTATATTTAGAATCATTCCGAGGATTTTGTAAAAATAATAATGTCATAACATCTATATTTGTAAAATAAAATCTTTCAAATGTTCAAGTTTTAAGAGTCTGTATTTACATTGTTAATGTTCTTTTTTTTAAATCAAACAAAACTCCTTTTACCGAGAAACTAAAAAATTGTACAGCGCGGGTTCTACTTCGAATGGACGGACAATCTGTTAATCTGCAATGAAAAGATGATGATCTTCACTTGTGCATCAAATTAAATAAAAACTTACGTTATTTATAGCGTCAGTCGAAATGATAATTTTTTACATTTGACAATGTACAAGTTAACAATATTATTTTACAACGGTACAATAAACACCTCGTTTCCCGAGAAAAGAAAACCTTCAAAGAAGAAGGAATCACTTCATAAGGATTATATGTATAGTGAAGAACAGCAATATATACTGCTTTATTCATCATTAATATACTTATTAATGCTATATATATACATATACATATGTATACAAATTCACATACATACGCATACACGTATATATACAGCATCATTTAGACAATGCATATGTATATACACGATATGATATAATTTATAACTGAACTATACTTAAACTGTATGCGAGGAGATGTCATAAAATCGAACTCATAAAACCTGATAGTATTAAGAAATATGTTCTCTTCTACTCTCGGCAAAAACATCGTAAGACTGGTTACAGTTTCATTTTTACACAACCAATCGTATCTTTCTCACCCTTTCTCTCATACACACACACGCGCGGGCGCACGCGCACTGTCATTCTCTACCTTCCTTTCCAGTTGCACCATCTTTACAGAATACCCTGTAAATGCGTGTGACATATAAGTGCGCGCACGCGCACTAATTTCGGTAATTTATAATTTATACGAAAAAGCGTGATAACACATATTTATAATTCGCATTGAAGAGCATCTACCTGATCGAAATAAAAACATTCGTGACCTCCATCGATCCAACATTGGTGAGCAGCACTACGTCTCGCGTGATCGTAGTTATGTTAGTACCTATGTTTCTGGTAGTGTATCGTTCTTGTACCACCTCTAATCCAATTCACTAAAATTAGCATGATTAGCAATAACAATTAAGATATAACCGCTTTTAACATGTAAAACATATACATTTATAATAGGCCGATAAATACTATTCTGATGCGACCAATCAAAAACATTTTCTATGTACATAAGAATACTTTCTTATTCATAACATTCGATTAAAAAAAAGAAACCAACTGGAACGACATAAAATTTCAAAACTCCCAGATAATATCAATATGTCTCATACAAAATAATCTTTTTAAAAATAAATGAAGAAAAAAAACAGGAAAACAAATAAACATCCCGACGTCGAGAATTCAAAAATTCGTTTCAACATGATTAAACAAATTTGCGACTTTGTTGCTACATGCAGATAAAAAAAACAGACACCGATACCGCGTAACCAGAAGTACAAGCACTATTCTTGCTTACGGAAAGTCAGGATCATACGATTGATAAAACGTACTATATACAGTTCGTATTCGACATCCTGGCTATTCGTTAATAAGACTCAGCCAATGTTAGAACGATCAACTGCCATGTTTGCTCGGTATTAGCAAGAACAGACAAGGCAATGAGTCAATCCAGCACCCCAAGATATGTTATAGCCAAGCCGAGCATAAATGATGGCTCTTTAATGAAAGCTCGAAAAATAAGTAAGTGTGGCTTATCAATTCCTCACTTTATTTAGAAATCATTATTGTTTTCATTTTATTAACGGAAACTTTGCCAAAGTTTTCTCAATACATTCTTCACTTTTTCGCCTTGTCCAATTAATTTCTCCATTAACCATCATCTGTAGATCGGCCTGGCTATACCGCATAACACCGATACAAGTACTGTCCATAACCAAGATGGCGTCTTAATTTGGCTTAAGTTTCTGGAAGTCAATTTCAGCGTAATTGAAACTGTCCTGAGCCGCCGGCGACACTGGCGCCGCACTTCCCGTCTCGGGAAGATCGAGACTAGCGTAGTGCAAACTTGTCGTGTGAGATTGCGATTTGTCGCAATTTTCGTTTTCTAACGGACTCGATGTAGCAGTAGGTGTAGGCGTCGGTGTTTCCTCCGGCAATTTGGGCGACGACGGTTGCTTTTCGATTGTTGTATTTTCCTCTGTCTTAAAGCCTGATAACGTGGGACTGGTGTTAGGAGACGCGGTTATCAAACGAGGCTTCGATAAATTCAAGTCGGAGAATTTTTTCGTTACAGAATTTAACTTGTTATCTTGAGAGGTTAACAAATCCGATATCAATCGATTAGTTTTTCCTGGAGGAGTAGACGGTCTATCGTTGATTACTTTCGACAAACTACTGTTCGTGTCTGTCACCGGAACGGAATTAACTCTATTCGCAGATTCCACGATCGCACAATCTTCGTTGGTTATGCTTAGTTCGGAAGATTCGCTATTATTTTTTTGATGGCCGAACGATTTTTCGGGCGACTGAGGGCTATTCAGAGAAAAGGGGAAAATAGTTGCCGAAGAACCCGTTGGTGTTGCCCGTGGTGGTGACGCGGGTGTACTCGCTAAACTTTCCGATTCTGGACTTCCATTCAAGGGTAAGAAATTAGGCGCTTTTACGGGTTTGTTTCCTGCCTGAATCGCAATTGGTTGGGAACGTGACTTATCTTTGCGACTACTCGTCCGTGTTTTACGATTATTTCGATTACTTATATTCATGTTGATGTAATCCGATTCTAGTATTGTTCGCGATTTAAAATTCATATCGACGTAATCAGCCGGTGGACGACGTGGAAGATCAACTGGCGCGGTTCTCGTAACACCTAAAATTCATCAGTGTAAGTTAATTAAAAACCTGTGTGCACACTAAACAAAAAGTCAGAATCAATTTAGTGTTTTAGAACTATATGCATAAGTTTAACGGGTTATTAAAAGCTGTAAAAAAATCTTACAATAACTTTATAGCCACAGACAAAAATGTATCATACCAGACTTTACTTATTTATGAGACACAATGATGTTACTTGCACGTAAAACAATACTAGAATAATGTAGTAACCAAAGATACTATGTGATTTAGTACCTTAAATGAGTTCTTAGATGTTTTGTATAATAATAATGGTTTCACATTATCGAAACATATTTTACGTTTGTATACACATATAAATAGAAATAATGAATTAGCAATCATTTCTTATAAACATAAAAAATACAGTAATAAAAACTTGCAATTGAAAATCATATGATGTTCCTAATCCCTGTGTGTACTTTTAGTACTGTCAATTCATTTCACATAATACATGTACATTTGTTGAATTTAGTATCGTGTAGTAGTCACATTAATTAAATATTGTGACTATAATTTTATAAGTGACTAGAGTTTCTAAAAATATTTCACCTTTGCAGACAACATACAAACCAACGTTCTATAAATTCAAATAATCAGGATAGTCTCTATATACAGATCTCTAAAACACCATTTATAATTTGATACTCAAATAAATCATTACCTGGTGGGCCGTTTGATTGCACGCACTCTTCTTGCATAGGAGATGAAATTTGATTAGGACTCGCGTTGGATTGCGACCAATCTTCAACTACTCCATCCATTCTCACATATGGCGCTTCTGCTTCTTCCACTGGCTTCAAAGTAGTAATTACGGGTTTATGTGTAGAAACGGAAGATGATACATGTATGTGACTATGATTTTGATTGGCAGTGATAGTATTATTATTGTTATTACGATTGATCTGAAAAATGCAAGGGTTCAAATCAGTTGAACATAGAAACAATTAATAGGACTTCCGTAAGTAAAGTAATTTGTATTTATATGCATATTTTCTTTTACTTTGATATCCACAGGGTATTCATAAAACTGTGATCACTTTCACAGGATGTATTCTACATCCAAAACTAGAATGAAAATCAAGAATGACGAAATTGCCTTCGAGTCTTAGTTTCCCAATTATTACCGAAAATACAAACAAAATTCAAGTGAAACACGTCTGGCGTGATAGATTATGCTACTTGAACAGCCGATTCCCAGCTGATACACGGGTTCGATCGATGACCTGGTTAAATTTAAGTTAAGTTTTAAGTTTTTTAGTGAAATAAAATGTAACGAATGAAACCAAATCGTGAAACAGTCGAAGAGCGATTAATTTGTAATAGTAACGTATTTTGTTAGTTAGTAAAGTATTTCGCCCATATTGTCAAGAGTTAATAACTCCGAATCGAAGCCCGAACACAATTCCGTCATTCTTGATTTTCGCCTTAGTTTGGCATGTAAAATTCACCCTGTGAAAGTGTGCCACATTTTTATTAACACCCTGTATGATTTATGTATGGCATTATAAGTAATAAATCTTTTATTTAATTTTATTAAGTCTATATAAGTACCTTATTAATGCGGCTCATATCGACGTAGGGGGCAGTAGTCGACGAGAGCGGTTGTCCAGGAGACATATCAACATAGGAACTGGTGTCAGTGGCAGTAGAATATGAATGTGACTGTGATTGTGAATGTGAATATGATGAAGGCGATGAATTGAAAGTCGTAGAAATACTGGGTTTCGTAAAGTCCAATTCCATTAGGTCTTCCATACGTTCAGATGCTGCGGAACTAGAATTCAGTCCCCAAGAACTAGACAGCAATGGCGCTGAATTCGATTTGCTAGAACCTGAGTTTTCAGAACCGGCTGGCACCGCTACGTGTATTATATTCGCAAACCTCCCTATCTCAGGTTTCTTTGATCTACTACCTACAGAGAATGCCCGTACCCTGCTGGCTTCCTGTTGAGTAATATCCAATCTGTTCAAAACAAAAAATATCGTTAAACAACATTACTCACACGGTAGATAATTTACATCGTTCATTTATTTATGCTGTACAGGATGTGCTAAAGTAAGTTCCAGAAATAGAATACCACCATACTAACGGGTATAGATCAGGCTTATCCACGGGAAGAACTATTCACGCCTTCTAGTCCCCTATCATTTATAGCAAATTAAAGACTGTTTACCACCAGCAAACTGAATATAATAACAAATGTAATGTCTGCATTAGACAAATATAGCGCCCTATGACATAAGGTTATTCAAAGTCACTGTCAATTATTACTAGTGAACACATTTTCTAATGACTGATGCAGTCGCATTTCGCGGAACTTCTTCCTATAAAGATCACTTGCTTTACTGAAGCGTCATTTTCATGACAGAATTAACATTTATTCTGAACGCTAAGGCTTACATGAATAGACGATATCTATATATATATATATATATAAGT
>NW_015374093.1:0-13006 GCF_001272555.1 Dufourea novaeangliae | reverse complement strand
ATATATATATATATATATATATATAAGTTTAAGTATATATATATACTTAACTTTACAAATATAAATATAAGTTTCTTTCATCTTCGTCTGGCTTTTTCCTATTATTTAAGAGTTCATATTTTCTCGATACATTACATGATACTTACTTTGTAACATCCTATGCACATAAATTTATATTAACAAAAACAAAGGAAAGGGTGAATTTTACTTAAAATTTCATACCTATTTTTACGGTGCCTATTTGTGGGTTCTGGCCGAGAACCGATCGAATAAGCTCTCGCTGGTCTAGTTAAATCATCTCCAGGTGGTAGAAAGCTCGCCACCTTATCCAGATGATATTCGGAAAACCGTAAGTCTGTGCTAGGCGTGCCAGAAGTAACCGAACAACTACTGCCACCGTGTTGCGACATGTCGTCAGGAAAATGGCCATTGTGACTATGCGAAGGCTCCATATCGACATATCCATTGTTTCCAACGGGTGCCATAGGTACGTAACCCTCTGGTAAAGTATTACTTTCCTCAACTAATGATGACCCTCGTGAATGCGAATGACCTGTCCCCGAACTCATTGGCATGTAGGCTCCACTGCGACCAGGGCTCGATCCATAAGGACTATACATATCTATATAGGAACTCTGCTGCCAAGACAGGAAATTGGATAGGTTAAATTGTGAATCATTGCTTCGTAGGCTACACGAATCTCCACCCACCTGGGAAGGAGAATGAGATTTGAAATTTGGCGAATACTTCGGATTCGAGTGTGATAAAGACCAAGGAGCATAATCGTCTCCATTCTCCTCTAATATGACCGGTTCATCGGGCGTCAACGAATGCCCATATCGTGAGACCGCGCTCTCCTCTAACGCACTTTCGCCACCATCGTCCATTGAGAGGGATGATCCCGCGGAGTCCGTGGAACAGGCTCCAGAAGCGGGGCTAATAGGCATCGAAGCGATCGGTGGTGAATAGGAAAGGCCTTTCACGTACATCGAATGTGGTCTCAGGATGTGAGACGCGAAGTGGCTATTCCTCGAATGGCTCATTACCGATGTAGGATGACTCTCGCTGCTGGTACGAGCCCTCGATGGAAGGCTGTCGCATCTGTCACGCCCGTTCGGACCTAAAATGATATTGGTTAGAAACATCGTCCCGGAACATATAGCCCAGGTAACAAAGTTTGAAAAACATCCATGGTCCCAGCGTAGCAGCGGTTAGTTCGTTTGCATATCCAAATGATTCCATATCGGTTCGTATATATTTATGCATATTCATGTATACAGTTTGTTATTCATTTAAACATATATTTTAGGTACAAGCAATGGGATCGTGATCAGAGTGATGGTTCCAAAATGGCAGGAGAAATCAGACATAATATAACCTATGCGCAGGGCATGAATGCCGCGTGAAGTATTCCACTGATCGCTTTCCACGACGAAGAAACAGAAGTAACAAATTGTAACTTTGTTATCAAGTGACGTGCAACTGATCGCATGCGAGTAGAAGCTTCTGGCATATACGTATAGTATCTACGACAGAACGCAAGAATCTGGCGAAGGATCGAAACATTGTACGATAAAGCAATAATAGCTTCGATTTGACGAGCAGTTTTATCGAGACTTTAACGTCCGATCAGAGGGATGAAGAAATAGATATGGGTTGGAACAGAAAACAGGAAACAGCGAGGCAGAGACACTTAAAAGAGAAACAAAAAAATATCTCTTGCTGACTTATCGTATGACCAAATAAAAATACATACAGCGTAAAACTGATCTTTTAGATGATTGCATTTGATTGATAATAACGGCAGCTAAGGGCAGCGACAGGGTTCTCTGATGGGATATTGTCGCGGTTGTGGTTGTGGTGGTCACGGTAGCGGTCGTAGTGATGGTGATAGTGGTGGTAGTTGCTGTTGTGGTTGCACTTGTTGTAACATGAATGGATTGGGAATTATTGACGGAATGGGGATGACTCGCTACCGAATGACGACGTCTAGTGGTAGTGGCACAGTTGGTATTAGTCGAGGCAATCCCAGCAGTTCCAGCCCCGGTACCAGCAACGGCTGCAAACCACACAGCTCTCACTGTCATACAACTACTTTTCCACTTTTATATATTTTTAATAAAATTTAAACTCTCGCAATGATACTTGTGATAAAAATTCGACCAAGGTTTTCGTCGATGATGCAACGACTATGCATTGTTTATTAATTTTGAGAACAAGGGTATCTTTTCCTAACAGATGATTTTTTTGAAATTGTACCATTTTATGTTGTAACATGTGCAGGTCACAATTTTCTTCTACGCAATCGCTTTAATGCAAGTACGTCACGTGAATAATATTGAAACATATTGTGCAATACTAGGGAACTTCCGAGTCTACTGGAAAACCGATAAAATCTTGTACAAATTTTGTCATAATATCAGATAACTATGCAATCATTATAATCATTTTATACAGTCATGAAATATTTCTGGAAACCAACGGCCAATATAAAATTGAATTACTTGAATATTAAAATCTTTTAAATTCGAATTCACTTTATGATGATACATAGAGTTTTACCAATTATTTTTTCGATTATATTCAAACACGAAGAAATGAATGATGCAATCCTTTGTAGACCATAGTAACCACTTTATAAGCACCAATAAAGATTTAAATCTTTATCTAATACGAATAAGCAATTGAAACAATAATTTTGTAATGGTAGATTTGATTATCCTGAATTGCTATCACATTTGTCACCCTTTAATACCCGCATGAGAAGAAAAAAGCAATACAACTACAATGACAGGAAACAGACCCGTGACTGTATTGCAAGAGGTACTCTGAGTCTGAATAGACTGCTCCTGTTCCTGCACTGGTTCCACCTGCTCCTTGTGCGTCTTGTGTTCCTCTGTAATACCCGCAACCCATCTGTGTTATTCTGAAGCTGACTTTCTAATTGTGTGTATTGTGTTTTAATTCATATTTTCAAAGCATAAAGTATAGTGCAGTTACAGTATCATGTATAGAAATCAATGTCTCTGATAACAACTCACACATGGATTAAAAAAAGGAACTTGTATAGTGTTAAAGAAAATAAAACACTAAAATATAATAAATGTGCACTTATTTACATAACTAAAAAAGTGCTTCTATGGACAATAATTATGATTAAGAGTTATAATAGGCAGCTGGTGGTATGTCAAGATATATAGAAATCTTTAATGTCTAAACTTACCAAGTGGTGAAAAATTATGGACCTTTTGCCCAGTATGGCGACGTTGTAAGACAGAGATTGGCTTGCTGGCCTCAGTTGCAGAGGAACTACGCTTCCTCTGCCGTGGCCCCACATCATCTTTGTTGTTACTAGAATTACTCATAGCATTCATGATAGACACATGCATATTATGTGTTATGTTGCTGTCTTCAGCTTCCATCCACAATTCTCCACCACCAGTGATTGCTGAACGACCTACTTCCATATAGAAGATACGATCCATATGTCCGCATCGTCTGATGCAATTCAACTATGAAATAAAAATATATTGTCAGTCATGTTTTTCAAGTTTAAAATGTTCCTTCACACATCTCAGACTATGTCATTTATTAAGATAGTGAGCTTACAGCAAATTCAAGAAAATCTGAACTATCCGTTTCCCCAATTTTCACCAGACTTAATGTTCGATCAGTTAAACATAGCCTATAGGGACCATGAATATTCTTTCGTTCACCAAGTCCTTTTTTCTGCATTGTAACTTGCCACACATGTTCTGAAATAAAATGTTATATTTATATCTCACTATAATTGATAATATATAACATAGTGCTGTGAAACAATTATATTTGTTATTTTCTTTCTGCTACAAGTACATTGACCAATCATAGAAATAGATTCTTCTGAATACCAGAGTGTGAAAAATATCTTCTTGACTGCATAACTCACTATTAAATATACATAAACTGCATACTTAAATTACATTCATATATCACATGAACATTTAAATATTTAGATACCTAATACAATGTAGAATAATAATGTACAAGTATTACATTCCATAAAAGTTACGTTTAAAAAACTGTTATTAATGTATAACAGTAAATATATTAAAAGATTGACTCCTTTTCACTTGATTCTTTTAAAATATTGTTACAAATCTTGTTGATAAACAACAAAAACATAATTTGCATTTGTTAACAAAACGGTAATGTCTTATTTTGTTTCTCGTTTTCATTATTTTTTACTGGGACATTATACCTAGGCAGTGACGCATTTAAAAAACAGGTAAACAACTGGCTCGAAACTCCAAAACATCGGAGTTTAGTACCGCTCATATTTTCGAACACCGAGGAGAACCTTTTACCGAAAATACCGTCGAGTTTTTTTTACGAGTGAAACGTTCGTCCCCAATATGCGGTCTAATTCTAATTCAAACCGTAATAGTGCATTACCAAATATAGGCCGAGGTTGCTCTCCATCGGCTAAATCTCCGCCCTGAAGTAAAAGCATCTCATTCAGCCATTCGTCCAGTTCTTTTTCATTCTCGAGGATCAGGCAGAAGCATTCGGCTTTCGTGTACAACGCGATAACATGCTTGTGTTTGGTGTCCATGTGTTTATTGATATTGAAGCAGCTGTCTAGCAAGATGCTACGCTTCGGCGGCTGCCTGTTGTCAAATTTCTTTTTACTGTCATAATATTCAAGACAAGGGGGAAATCCAGGCGCCTCGCCTCGTAAGACGAAGAATTTCTTCTTTTGGGTCTTCAGTTTCTTTACATGTCCGCAGCGAACAACGGGTCCTCCTGAAGGGGAGACTAAACCCCTGCCCGAAGACATCGCCGCGGTGACGATCAAAAAGGCCGTCGTTGCGAAGAATCTTACGAGTCCTCAAGTGACACTATTTTGTACCATTTACATGGTACGACGCAGTCGTTAGTAATCAATTCATCATATGCGTCTTGCACCACAACATGTTACTGCGATAGTTCATCGTAGCAGAATCCGTATTTCCATCCACGTTGTCAAAGAGATCATACGGGAAAACACTTCCGCTTCAAACTATTGTTACTGAAGAAAGGCAACGACGAGAGTATCCAAGTCAATCCAACCACGAGTGATCACTCTCACACACATCATAAAAATTCAGGAAACATTTTTTTAAAACTCGTACACTTGTGTTGTGTTGTTTTTTACGCGCAACGTGTCCGACGTCCTGCTTTTATCGTGAAAAGGTCGTCGTCGATATCGTTGTACTCGAAGCACGCTAACGGTGGAAGCACGTGTCGGGGGTAAATAAGCAATAACACGCCACCACAGTGCATGTGCACTTAACGTGTACTAAGGGCGTCGCATAGATCGGCCTTTCCGCTGCTGTTCGAGCAAAGACGTGCTATTGACTAAACACGTTTTCCGTGGTTAGAGATTTAAGAAATACATAGTCGTATGATACATGTCGAAAACCCTCCTTGCCGGATTTTTAGAAAACACGGACGAATGTACCTGCTCGGTTTTCTGCGATGGCGGTTCACCAAAGGCCTGGGTTCCACCTGTCACGCACGTTTTCTTCGAATTTCGCCCGCCACAATTCGTTGCTCCAGTATCCCGGAGAGGTTTAGACACAGACTATGGTCAACAATATTCGCCAGCATTCACGTATTTCACATTCGTCTAAATATCTTTATCAGGTAAACGATGGAGCCTCTGAGAATTGTTTTTCTGGGCTGCAAGCAAGGCTCGTGCACCTGTTTACCGCATCGAATAACACAATTTACTGCGTGGTGGTCCACAATGGTGGCGCGTATACATACACAGGCAGTACATATAAAGATATGCTTGTACACACGATGATACAAGAGAGAGACATACGCGGGCGTGTTCACGTGTACACACACACGCGCGAAAGCGTGAGCGCGCGCGTTCTTGGCTACTCGCTTGTTTGCTCGTTTTGCGAGTACGTTTAGAGGAAATACGTAGAGAGGTAGAGAAAGAGAGGGACACGCAGGCGACGCACACGCAGGTGGGTGGTTGAACCCTTGTTATCGTTGGTTGGCGCGGTATAAAGGCGGTCCGCTTCGGGTAAATAGGCTATTGTCAAGGGCAGGACGATTTTTTCATGCGCAATAGTAGGCACATCAAAACACGACAGCATTCCAGGACGATGCAGGAACACGCACTTCTCTTCCCACACCCCTTATGTGCCGAGCACTTTACGGAAGGAAACACACAAATGGAGTTCACGGTGCAGTTAACATTACTGCAATGTGCATGGTTTGATATGAACATGAGCACTCCAGATTGGACGCACGTAAAATCTGTCCACGGTAATCACATCTGCTTGAGGTGAAAAATTTGGGTCTCCTTTAGTACCCACCATCCCTCTCGTCCCCCAACCGCCCGCGTGCGAGCGACAAATACCGCGTCACTTGTGATCACGAACCTGTGGCTTGACTGTTTTTCACAATAACCAAGCTAGAGATCACCCGATTCCGTGGTTCCTCCCACACACAACGACTTTCTTCACAAACAACACACACGGATCTTGAACTTTTTTCCGTCGCACGCATAGACAGCTAAATAGGCGCTCATGTCCATCTTGTAAAGGTCATGTGTATGGTAAGCTCCGCAGTTGTAAACAAGATGTACGCAGGCGCTAACTACTCGAATGGCGGCGACGGCGGCGACTCGATACGCGATACGCCACGACCGTAAATACACATACGTATGTACGTATTTACGTACACATGCGGTTGCCTCCTTTGCAGTGGCGTAACTATCTTGTCGACTAAACACCGCAATGCGGTGGATCCTCCCGGAGGTCATTCTAGTTGCGCTACATCCTTCCGAGAAACGTTAGTTATTGATGATAAGAGCTGAGTAAAACGCACCTTTCAAATAGTAAGTAGTAAACAGAGTACACCCATATCAGATCCATTGTTACTGGAATAAAATACTATTTACCTGTAGCAAACGTCTGATGTAGCATTCGGAATTCTCCGTTCATTGGCAATGCTTGATAATAAAAGGTGAATTTTGTTCACAATACGCACATACTAGATTCTAACATTATTAAAACCTTTATTTTGAAAAGTGGATGCTGAAAGGAAAACAGTTGCAGTTACATTTCACATTCATCTATGAAGATTTAAGATATATAGATTTATTCTTAAGTACTAAATAAAAGAAGTATTAATTGATTTTTATTTATTCTTTAAAGAAAATGAATAAAATGTTGCACCTTAAATTTGTAAGTAATTGTTGCATTCAATGTATTTTTAAATAATAAATTTAAAATAGATTATATATGTTATCATGTGAGTGAGATGCATAATACAATCATTATATAAATTGTCTATTAAGATAACCATTCATTTATTAAGATTTTCACATTTCACATCAGAATATCAAAAACCTTAGGCTTTAGGACTTCATTAGTCATGTGCACTTGGAATAGTCTTTAAATTATGCCCTCTTGAGGATTATATAAATGATAAGAATTAACAATCCAGTGTAAAATTTTAATGTGTAATCAAACATATTTTATTATTTTATGTTTTCTCTATTTAGTTTTTTTCCACCACAAAAGACATTAGAGTATTCAGTCAAAGGTATTTTGTCCCATAAATTTTCATGTCATGTTCAAAACATCAGATTTGCTTGCAGTTTAGTATCTATGTACTATTTAATATTGTTATTTTAAATCCTATCAGCACTAAATTGTCTGATCATTTTAGTTTTATTTTCACTGCAACAAAATTCTTTAGAATGTAAAATAAAAATTGTTGTGCAAACATTAACAACATAACCAAAATAAAATATTTTTGTATAATTTTGTGTACATAAATAAAATCATTTTATTTCATAAGATTTCAAGTTACATTTGACGTAATAGTTTGCATTAATTTCATCATTCATTATCTAAACTAGTATTTAAAATTCAATTTAACTCAGCATTACTCATAATGCAATTTTTTTTTGCATATATACTTGTTTAGAATCGATTTCGATAGTTTAATCGTAAAATTAATCGCGTTTTATTTTTACGATTCAAAATAATGTGACGTACTATTAGTCACGGACACATTTCGATTGATGAGTGATGTACATTAGAAGTGTTAACGTAACATAATTGAAAATGTGTGTGATACATTAGTTGTGATACAATTTTCAACCAGTATAATTTTTGTTACGCCATTGCTTCTTTTAATGCTCTCACACTACATAGGGCGTTGTAACGTAGAAACGTGCGCTTGCACGAACATATGTATACATATGCGTGCTTTCAAGTCAAGGTGGACGACTATGGATACACGCATTTTGTTCACGTCGTTCTAGGTATTGAATTCTCATCGGCAGGGTCGTTTGTAAACACATACGTAAGCACATAAATAAATTCCTCTACACTCTACACTAATCGACTGTAGTGATAGTTTTTAAGAGTATTGAAGAAAATATTTGTATTCTCTAACAGTGATGTATGTATATAGTGTAACACACCCGAAAATGTGAACACAGACGTGGTTTATATTTGCATTAAATTAAAAGACAAAGATAGTCATTAGCCCACGTATTTCATTGGGTCTGTTCTAATATGTAGATTAAGGTGAAGCACGCATTTGATAAAGTCGCTAAAACATTGGATATTCATGTACAAGGTTCAAAGTTCGTGTCCAACCAAGACTTAATTTTTTGTAATACATGATTTATATGTGTTTAGTGATTCACGAATTAAAACATTAGTTTCACAGTAATTAGCTGCAGTAGACAATGTGTTGACATAAAATAGTAATAATTCACTGTAATAATTTATTACAAAAATATAGTATTTGCTTACAGTATAGAACAGAGTTTTTTTTCTATTACCTTTGCACATAATTTTCTATTACATATGACAATAATTACCTTATCTATTCTGTATTTATGAAAACATAATATTTTTGGTATATACACTTAGAAATACTAAGCAGTCGAATAATATTCTAACGAAACAAAATGTTTTAAGTATCTATATAATACCTTCAAATAATACTAGTTATATAATATTTTTATTGCTATAAAATATAGAATATAAACGTGAAAGATTGAACGTTTATGTTCGATAAATAAAAGAAAGTTTACCTTTTTATTTATTGTTTTTCATATCTCCAGAGAAAAGTGAATAAAGGAAATATGTACAAATATTTTGATTCTATTGTAATAAAACTGTATAACAAATATTGAGATCTTATATGTCTGAATAGTTTCGGTTTAAATTTGTTTTGAACTGTCTTAAAAAATAACTTATAAGTAGAACAATGTATCGGCAAGCGACTGATGAGGTTCCAACTGTATGTTTTGTCCAACAAGGGAAACAAGTTTGTGAGCGTACTGACAAGGAGCAGGAACTTTTACAGTACCAGGCCAATTATAGTACAAGTGACAAAGCTTGTACGTTAATCGTTGTATATGTTCTACCTTCATATTTTTGCTGTCATAAACAACAATATAATGAGTCGGTGACACTGTACCCATTCTTACATTCTGTGAGACCAAAAAGAAATCGTAGAGAGAAGCTCGGGTTATGCATGTATCCACAACTGTTCCTGGTAATGGATTCTCCAAGCCCATGGACTAAAGTATAAAAATAATTTTGCATGATTAAGCAGCACAATTTCTTGAAGCTTGTTTCCTTATTTGTAAACTTACACATTTTGCAAATAATCGTGTGTTAATACGTTTCTGAACTATTATAATAGTTAACGTTGGCTGATAGCTTGGTTCTATATTTTTAAATGTTGCTAATAATTGTTTCACTTCGTATTTAGCAACAGTTTCAATTTGACCATCGCCAACACCATCTCGATAAACAATAATGCGGTCCGGGTAACGTTTATTATGCTACGATATAAAATATTAACCATGCAACATATTAATACAGCATACAATTGTAAATTGGGAAGTACCTTGTAATAAGCTTTTAATGCTGAAATCATGCAGATTTGGAGCATATCTACTAGTTCTTGGTGACGACCTTGTAGACAAATTTTACTGTGCCAAGTTGTTAGTAGTTTGTCAAGGCTTGCAACAAAACCTGCGACACTTCGATTTGTAGATTGACCAATACCTCCATGGTATACATCTATACCACATATCATGCAATTATCCTAGTAGAATCAAATTTAGGATTTATATTTGTTTTATTTGAATAAAATTAGAATTCAAAATGTTATTTCCATACCATTGGTATAGCCAGTGCCCAAAGGGCTCCACCTAATTTGCAATTAATTTGCAAGGCAATCTTTTCTGTTATACTTTTTAGCTTATCACCACGAGATATAGTTCTCGACATAATTGCTTGAGAGGGTACAGGCATTTCTACGCAGCATACTCTAAACAATAAATGACAGATTTACAATAAGACATAATCACTTTAAAAGTTTAGAAATTTCCATCTGACCTCTTTACTGCAGAATATCTGTCAGTTCGATTTGTAGGAAATACAATAACCATTAGATTAATGTTCTGCTGAATGTTTCTACGTAATTCTTGAATATATGTTTCAGTCCTATCATCTCGTAAACAAATTATCCGTGGTTCCCTAACATTCATACCCATTGCTTTTGAAACACTTTTAAGCATACCAACAAATTCTTCGGTGCATCTCGTGTCTCTTTGACAATATAAGACACACCAGTGATTTAAATGTGGCTAAAAATACAAATAAAGTATTAACCGCATTTGGTGTTGAAAAGTGGAACGGAATGAGCCCGTGAGGTTCAATTGTATCAACAATATGAAATAATAATAGTTTTAATTTGTTATAAGATTTCCATAAATTCGTAATCGTAGGAACACTAAGTGTTACTTAATCAATTATGGAATTGCAACTACTATATACAGTATTTTTCCACATGAAATTAAGAAAGCGTGATCGCGCCGCTCAGCACTTATCGACTGGATTTTAGTACTATTGTTAAGTTGTATAAGAATGAGGCATGTACAAAAAATCCTTACTGTGCGTAACATATGGTTTCTACAAACTGCAGAACCCCAGTCTGCCGGTTTATGAGGTGGCGGTCTAAATTTTTTGTTCTGACCAAAAGTTATTTCTTCAGGTTCTAAAACTCTTCCTGTAAAGGCAACTAAATCTGATTCCAGCTGTAAACCCCATTCACTTAATATTTGTCGTGGAATATCATTATTTCGTACTTCCTGTACAAAATGCCTAAATACATCACGACGAGCATTGGGTGACATTTTTGTCAATGCATCCAGATCCTTCATTATTCTGAAGTCTGAACGAATACTATCAGTTAAATTTGCTACAAAACATAACTCGGGAATTAAGAGTATCAGTTGTTCTTGAGGCTGTATAGAAAAGTTTCACAATCAAAATTATTAATTATTTAGTAATACCAACAGAAACAAATGACTTACCGCACCAGTCGATGATTTAGTTTTTGCACAATTAACTAAAAGTGGCTGCTGAGTATCTTTTATTTGTAAGTTCCAATGTTGTTTATAGTAATCTAGTAAAGATATTTTTGCATCTCCTTTCTCAAAAACATATGTTGGGTTTTTATCCCAATCAATATCGTCGATACAATAACTTTTGTTATTATATCTGGTAAATACAGATAATCCAATTAATTCCTTCATAATCAGATCTCTCATATTCGGCTTGCTCCCTAAATTAACCCTGCATTGTAGTAGCATATTATTAGATTACTTCTATAACATCAAATACTTAGAAAAATAATTTCTAATTCTTACATCATATCACGTACTGTTTCTGTACGCATAACACGATGTTTTGCGTCTATACACAACTTTAAACCTCCTACGTATTCATTAATGGTAGTCACATAACCAGGCCATACTTCTAATTTATGTTGTGGTACTGCATGTATTCCTTTTGGGTTAAAACTATGTTGACCAATGCGAACTAAGCTAAGGGCTCGCATAACACGGCCAAGTAGAACATTGAAAAATGGAATGTTTTCAGACATGCTTTGCTGTTTCTTAAATATTAGTGTCAATGTTACTGTTGAGCCGTCCATAGGATGTGTAGATTCAAAAATTGTTGACTAAAAATTGTATGCCTTGTGAGTAAGTACGTAATTATTCTTTATTATTATTATTGTTGTTGTTGTTATTATTATTATTATTATTATTATTATTACTTACATCTTCCTTTAATTTTTGTGGCAAATAGAGTATAACTCCATCAAATACTTTTGTTCGTCCAAGTGCTTGTAAATGTTGATTAAGAAGTTTTCTACGAAGTGGTCTAGAATCTATGTCAGGATTAAATTTTACTTCATAATTGAATAATCCTTTTCCAGCTTCCAATTTCAGATTGATATAGTTGGCACTCAATTGTACCCTAAAGTTTTATTATGTAGTTTATGATGTTTTCCACTTATACTTTAAAATAGTTTTACAAAAATGATACATGCATGTAAACTTACGGTTTTCCTTCAGTGCCCTGTCGAAGAGTTGATTTAGGTTTTTGGTAGTATATATCAGTTGAACTGACAGTATCTTCTATTGTAAGATCTGACAGTTTACCTAATACTCCCGCAGCATCGCCAGATGGTCCAAGAATACTTGGCTGTTCAATAGGCTGTACAACTGAACTATAAAGATGTACATTAGTACTATAATGTTAAACATATTTATATTACTAATTTCATGTTTATTACTCTCCTGTATATTTTTTAAAAATATATAGAAAATATATAAAAATATATGGAATGTAACAAAGCATATACTGTAACAATGTATCTGAAGACTATAGAAAAAAAAAATAAAAAATTTCATGAACTGAAAATGAATACTAAAAAATACAATTATTTTAGATGTTACGATTTATAATTATGTCTGAATAAAACTTAAATATAATTCAAATAAATATAGATTTTGTTTAGCAATTATAATTTATTTGTACCTGGGAGGTTTAATTCGACTAAGTATAGACCCTCTACCTAGACCAAGGGTTGGTGCTGGTGTAGGACTGGGTGGTTCAGGTTTCTTTGTTTTAACTAT
>NW_015374092.1:0-223 GCF_001272555.1 Dufourea novaeangliae | reverse complement strand
ACGTGCTCACGGACCCCCGGTTGAGCAACCGGAGGTCCAGTCCCGCCGCCCACTCCCGCACGGAATCCCCCCGCGCGTCGCTCCCGGGGCTTCCCCACAGGGTGGACTTCGCGTTGAAGTCCCCCAGGACCAACGTCGGGCGCGCCGGACCACGGGACGTCGCGTCCCGTATATCATCCAGCAGCGCCCCGAACGCAGCGAGGGGCATGCTCGGCGGAGCGTA
>NW_015374091.1:28580-29400 GCF_001272555.1 Dufourea novaeangliae | reverse complement strand
AAAATTACATTTATTTGCAATGTTTGACACTGCATCTCGTCACGCGTACCCCGTTTGGTTCACTTTGAACAGCCCTTACACCGTTATACGGATAGCTTTCGTTTAGATAAAGCACTCGACTTGTAGCTGAAAGAACGTAGATTAATCGGCGGCCATTGACAATAACAATAAACAACCGGAACACTGTTAAAATAGCATTTATACGCGGATTACTACTATTTTTCCACCAGTTGCGCCACCCGCGGCAATTCGGTCAAACTGCTAGCCAAATTATACCGACAGGTGAGTGAAAATATGTAATGATGGAAAAATGCGAATTACTGAGTAATTAATCGCTTAAAATGAACGTCGTTAGTCTCAGATTGCTCCTCGTGACTTATCGCATGGACCCAGTAGTGCAGAACCTCAGAATTAGTAAAATTATTTATGCCTGTATTACCGCAGCCCCTTATGGAGTGGCAACCGTAATTGCAAAGAGTTCGATCGTATTTACACCTCTGAAAGGGCATCATTTCTCTTCGTCACTCATTAAATTCGAAGTTTAAAGAACGTAGAAAATAATACTCTCTAACGGCTGGAAACCAGTAATTACAAGAACATTGTTAGACTCCTCCTTGATAATGCTGCTGCTGCTGCTGCTGCTGCTGCTTATTACACAAGTACCTACATATAATTGTTATATCCCGTTAGGAACATTACCTCTTTTCCTTGCACATTTTTACTACATTACTACGCAACACGAAGACCGAGCGAAAATCGTCAAATCAGCGATACGTCAAGCTACGCGCGTAGTCGAGAATCCTCGTAATGTAGGCCAACG
>NW_015374091.1:23784-25213 GCF_001272555.1 Dufourea novaeangliae | reverse complement strand
GGGGGGGGGGGGGGGGGTGGCGTGTTGGCGGCGGTGGCGCCGACGCAGCGGGGTGTGGGCCGGCCGACTGCCTCGTCTGGCGACCCGCCTCCGACGCCGTTGGCGTCCGCGGCGGAGGAGGGAGGATACGTCCGGGGGGGAGGCCATGGTTACGGACTAACCTTCCCCCCTATGGTCCGGATCCTCCAGGTCAACCTCAACCACTCGGCACGGGCGCAGGGCTTGTTTGCCCATAGCCTGGCCGAGTGGGGCGTTGGCCTGGCCGTCGCCGCGGAGCCGTACCGCGTCCCTGACCGCCCCGGGTGGGCGGGGGACGCGCTGGGCTCCGTCGCGGCGCTTTATGGGCTCCTGGCGTTGGTCGGGGTGTATGCCCCTCCGAGCGTGCCCTTCGCGACATTTGAGCTGCTGTTGTACGGGATCCGGGACTTTGTGTCCCGTGATCCGATTCGTCCGACATTGGTAGTTGGGGAACTTGAATGCGAAGTCTACCCTATGGGGATGCCCCAGGACCGGCGCGAGGGGCGAGGCCGTGGAGGAATGGGCGGCGAGTGCGGACCTTCGGCTGCTCAACCGAGGGTCTGCGAGCACGTACGTGCGGTAGCAGGGAAAGTCAATTATTGACCTCTCATGGTCTACGCCTGCCGTCGCACGTCTCGTGTCGGGGTGGAGGGTGGCGGAGGAGGTGGTAACACTGAGCGACCACCACTACATCGTTTTCGATGTTTCCGCCACCCCTCGACACCGCCCCGCTCGCAGCTCGGTCGCAGACTGACCACCGCATTAGGCGTTCAAGCGCCTGGAGGAGGACGCGCTGATGGCAGCGGTCCTCGCCGTGTCCTGGCCGGAGGTTCCGGCCGGACCGGTCGCGGACGTCGATAGGGAGGCCGAATGGCTGCGGGATGCAATGGCGGCTGCATGCGGTAACGCCGCGCGGCGTCGATTCACCAGGTCCCGCCTCCGGCGGAACCACGACCTGGCGAGGAAACGCGAGCTCTGTGTGTTCTACCGACGAGCAACGGTAGACCTGCAGAGCGCCATCAGGGAGGCCAAGTCCCGCGCCTGGGCCGAGCTCCTGGAGACTCTCGACCTTGACCCGTGGGGACGCCTGTACCGCATCGTCCTCGGACGTATGCGACCGGCAGTGCTCCCGGTCACGGAGCGTCTAGACCACCATTCTCTCGAGCGTGTCGTCGAGACCCTCTTCCCGGTTGGTCCGGACGAGGGCTCGCGGCCGCTCGAGCCGGCGGACCCGACCAACTGGTCCGCCGAGCTGGGGGTCACGCGAAAGGAGCTCGCGGGTGCCGTCCGGCGCATTGGGGCCAACAAGGCTCCGGGGCCCGACGGCATCCCCGGGCGGGCGCTGAGCTTGGCCTCACGCGTCCTGGGGCCCCGACTCATTCGGCTGTTTGACAGCTGTATGATGTCGGGG
>NW_015374091.1:21389-22743 GCF_001272555.1 Dufourea novaeangliae | reverse complement strand
GCGGAGGATCCCTCCGCGTACCGGCCGATATGTCTCCTCGACGAGGCGGGCAAACTGTTCGAGCGAGTGCTCGCTTCCCGCCTGTCGAGGGGACTGTCCGCGGGTGGTGTCGGGCTGGCGGACTGCCAGTACGGTTTCCGCGAGGTCCGGTCGACGCTCGATGCGATCGACCACGTCCGTGCCCTCGTGGACCTGGCGGTCACCCGGGGCGGGTGGCGTTGGCTGTAAGCTTGGATATATCCAACGTGTTCAACACCCTCCGCTGGGACGCGATACGCGGGGCGCTCCGGGAGTACGGAGTGCCCCCGTATCTGCGAGCCGTTGTCCGGGACTACCTCGCGGACCGGGAGATAGAGTACCCCGCCCAAGGGGGAAGGCTGGTGCGCAGGAGGGTGAGCCGGGGAGTGCCCCAGGGATCCGTTTTAGGACCATTCCTATGGAACCTGGGGTATGACTCGGCGTTGCGCGGGCCCCTCCCCCCCGGTGTGCGTGTCGTCTGCTATGCGGACGACACGCTGATCATCGGGATGGGGAGGGACGGGACCAGGGTCTGCCGCATGGTGGAGGTCGCCGTGGCCGGGGTGGCCAGGAGGATCCAGGCGCTGGGGCTGCGGATATCGCCGCCCAAGACAGAGGTGGTCTTATTCCATGGACTGCCTCTGTCGCGGCGAGCGCCCCAGCCCTGGATCCGGGTGGGCGACGTGGCCGTCCGGGCCGGGGAGAGGATGAAGTACCTCGGCCTCGACCTGGACGGCCGATGGAGGTGGGAGGGCCACTTCGGCCGCCTCGTCCCCCGGATCGAGGGCGTGACGACCCTTCTGGGTCGTCTTTTGCCCAATCTCGGGGGTCCGGGGGAGGAGGTCCGCCGCCTCTACACGGGTGTGGTGCGGGCGATGGCGCTCTACGGGGCTCCCGTATGGGCGCCTAACCTGGCGGCCTGTCGGCGCGGAAGACAGCTGCTGCGCAGTATTCAGCGCCGCATGGCCGTCAGGATCGCCCGCGGATACCGCACCCTGGCACATGAGGCGGCGGTCGTCCTGGCGCGGGTCGTGCCGTTTGAGCTCCAGGCGGTGGTCGACGCTGAGGTTTATCGGCGTCGGCAGGCACACCGCTGGGAGGGCATCGACCCGCCGCCCGAGGCGGTCGAGGGGTGGAGGCGAACCTATAGCGGGCTCGCCAGGGAGGCCTGGCGGCTTCAGCTGGTGGTCAGCGGCGCCGCCCGACAGCGGGCCGTGGGGGCGGTCCTATCCGTGTTTGATGCATGGATGGACCGCCGCCACGGTCGGTTGACTTACCGCCTGACGCAGGTGCTCTACGGACATGGTTGTTTCGGGGAGTACCTGCTGAAGGTCGG
>NW_015374091.1:9165-20780 GCF_001272555.1 Dufourea novaeangliae | reverse complement strand
AAAAAAAAAAAAAAAAAAAAAAAAAAAAAAAATGGACCATCCTGTGTATTTGTTCTTTTGTGTTATGAGATTTCCTAAATCCAAATTGGTCGTTTGGTATGAGGGTTTTGGTGGAAATTTCACTCATTAGCCTTTTGTGAATTGTTTTCTCGATTATTTTAGCAATAATTGGAAGGAGCGATATTGGTCTATAGGATGAGGGTAACTTTTGGTTTTTTTCCGAGTTTCAACAGCAGTACTATTTCAGCACATTTCCAGATCTGCGGAAAATTTCCTATTCTGTAGATTGTATTGGTCAGGATAGTGAGGAATCTTACCCCTTTGTCCGGTAACTACTTCAACATTTTTGACGTGATGAGGTCATAACCTGGAGTTTTACCGTTCTTTAGTTTTTGAATAAGTGTATGTATTTCACCTTTTTTTTATTACTTTATGGTTTTGTGGAGAGGTATGATTATTACATGGAGACGTTGGAGATCCGTTAGTAAAGATTCCGCGCAGGTCGTCCGCCATCACTTCTGTTTGTTCTTCCACAGACTTGGTCCAATTACCGTCCTCTTTTTGAATCGGTGGTATGGGATTGATTGGTCTTTTGAGTCTTTTGGTGCATTTCCAAAGAGAGTAACTCGTCCTTTCCGTATTTTCCAGGTTTTTGATAAACTCTGTAAATCTAGCGTTGTTTGTTTTATGGATTTCCGTTTTAATATTATTGGTGAGTGAATTTAATTGAGTTTTATATCTTGGCCACCTGGTTAGCTGCCATTGCTTCCTGACTACCTTCCTCTTTTTGATTAATTCTATGATGTGTACAGGATATTTTGTTGTTACGGCTTTTTTTGCTTTAAAGCTTGTTGAGATATAGGCTGCTGTTTGTAAGGTGACCGTAAAGTTTTCTGCTGCTACTTCTATGTCATACGCAGTTTTTAGAGGTATGTTACAGTTTAATTTATTGTTAATGTAGTCTTTATAGTTTGTCCAATCGGTAGTGCTATTTGTAAGTGTTGGTTTTTCGTTCGTTGCAGTATTTTGTTCAAGTTCAAAAATTGTTGGCGTATGGTCAGAGGATAATTCAAGCAGTTCCTTTGCCTTGATGTTAAGTTTTGTATTGGTAATTGCAATGTCTAATAAGTCGGGAGTTTTGTTCGTGTCCGCTGGCCAGTATGTAGGTCTTCCAGACGAGTGGACCTGTAAATGATTTTTATCCACATAACGGAATAGCGTATTGCCTTTAGGATTAGAATTTCTAGAGCCCCAGGAACTGTGTTTCGCATTGAAATCACCTAGTGCTAGAAAAATCGAATCGAAGGATTCAAAGAATTCTTCAAATTCTTCCTCAGTTATCTTATGTCTTGGTGGACAGTATACTGACGAGATATTAATGCTAAGGGAGCTCAGATTAACGCATATAGTGGTCGCTTGTATTTTTTCAGTACGATCAGAGTTTAATTGAAAATGCTTAATATCCTTTCTGACATAAATTCCCGTTCCTCCTTGAGCTCTTCCGCTTGGGTGTGGGGTTCCATAATAAGCATAATTTGGAATTTTCAGATGCGATTAGTCCGTTTCATGCGTTTCTGCAATAGTTATGACGTCTATATCTAGACAGGTAAGTAACACTTTTAACTCGGGTAATCTATTTTGCAACCCGTTGCTGTTCCATTCCATTACTTTGAATGTTGTTCCTGTAACACAATGACTTTTGTTAAAAGGTTTAGCATAATTGACATTTGGTTGGTTAGGTTTTCTATCATTTTTTCCAGTCTTTCTAAGCTGCTTGTCTGCTTATGTTCTTCTGATGTTTGATTTGGGTTTATCTTAGCAGTTTCGGCATATGTTTTGTTGGCTCCGTAATTTAGTATCGGTGATGCAGTATTATTAGTTCGTACGTTTTGGTCAGCTCTGTATGCTTGTTGAAGATTCTGAGTATTTCTAGGTCTGATTGTTGGAAATATTTTTCTCTGTAGTTGTTTCCTTACTGAGCAACCTTTGTAGTTAGCTGGATGCTTGTTTCTACAATTGGCGCAAATAACATCTTCTATTCTCTTACCCCGCGGGCAATCATTTGATCGATGTGAACCTGCACATTTGACACAAACTGAAGGTCAGTTGCAATCATTTTTTGTGTACCCATGACATTGACATCTGGCACATTGCGGGATGTCCCTATTCATCTTTGGGGGTTCTACTTTTATTATGGTGTGACATATCGTGGTGAGGTTGTAAATTTCTTTATTATTATCGGCTTTTTCGAGTTCAATTAAGAACATAGGTAGCGGAATTGATGTACCACTTTTAGTAAGATTAATAATGTTACTTACTTTATATCCTTTTTCTTGCAGATCGGATTTGATATATTCTATACTTAATTTGGGATGTAACCCTTTTATCACGGCCTTGAATTTCCTTTCTGATTTCAGTTGATAGGTATAGTAATCGGTGTCCTTATTCCTAAGAACTTTTATAACTCACCTGTAAGCATCTGAAGTGAGTGTTTGTAATTTTACCTGGTTATCTTTATGTTGCTTTAGCAGAAATTCCTTGGGGTCTATTACTTGTTTAAGGGTTTCTAGCAACGGATTTATGTTTGCAGCCTTGATAAAAATTGGAGGAGGCTTAGGTGCAGGTTTTGATGCTTCTGTATCTGCTTCATGTTCCAAATTCTGTAACACTACATATCTGTTCGACGGTTGAGGATCATCCAGCCATCCCCCTTTTCCGGGTTGTCTAACGATCTTAATCGTTCCTAACGATTCGGAATGGGATTCCCGTTTCCTTTTTTTAACGTGCTTCTTAGGTTTTGCCCATTGATCCGATCCTGTTTTTTCTATTTCTGTATCCACGTCTGAATTGGAGGTATATTCTGTGTGGCTTCCTTCTGGTGTTAGGGGAACTATTTTCTTTTTATCAGTTGTTGGCAACTGTCCGGAGGCCATTTCACCGCAATTTTGATTCACTGGGTTTAATGCTCGGAAATTTCCGAGACTTTAACAGATTGAAGAATTTTGAACGGTTTTCACTGGCAGTATATGAATACAATCACACTCGACTTTAAACCGTTATTACTTCTGTTGTGTTTATCTTATACGTCCGCACAGGTTGACGTCTACGACAAGACTTCGAACATTAATATTCGAAAATTTTGTCAAAAGTAATAGTGGAACTAAAATGAAAGAAAGGCATGTTCATATCATGTGGCATTAGTAAATCAAAAACTACAGCTTCTGTCTCGTCAATTGTGAAGTATCTATATGAAACAATTGAGGTAAATATTAAAGACTATGTATTGTACAGATAGACCAATAAAATAAATTATTATTGTACAAGCAATTTTCAATGGTTTGTTACCCTTTTTTGAATTAAAATGTGTCCTAATACAAGAACGCCAAATCGCGAAAGCTAAAAGATTGCCTCTCCTAGAATTGCGGACGAGATATTTCGCTAATCGATGTCGTTTATTGGACCCTTTGGACGATCTGTTTCGCATCTCTGTTTATCAATATTTTCAACTCAAAATACATATTTATTAAATATCCTATTTGTAGCATCGCTAGATAGTACAATGGAAAGACGCGCGAGATATCTCGTCCATAGATGCGAAGAGGTTAATATGTATTATAAAAAACTGTATCTTCATTTTGCGTCACAAGTACACAGTCAAATAAATTTTTTATTTTTTCTGTTTTGTAGTATAAATGTATTGTCCGGTTAAGAATGATTCGGAATTTGTAATAAATGATACTATCGAATACAAATTTATTTATTTGAAATAAGTATTTATATTTTTATTCGCATAAAACCTTATTCAACAAAAAATTTCGATGCGTTATTAACGAAAAAAATTTTGAATACAATTGTATTTAACACTTTTTTGTTATGTCAATGCCACACCGAGAGACAAAAGTATGTATGATAGCACCTGTACAGTATTATGTTCGGTTTAAGTGTACACGCACAATTATTTCTGTAATTATTGAATATGCGAATAAATGTTTCATATGATCATTGTTCGATTTCATGGAATAAACTTAATAGAATATTAGAATTTTTTTTAATTGTTATTTACAGAGACTTTAACAATAATATAACTTTTTTAAAGGAACTACATATGTTTAGTATTATCATGTTATTGAGCATTTCAATTCGAATTCAACGACATATTTGAAAGTATTGTTTGAGTAATAATGTTTCGGATAACTGTACGAATGTTGCTGGCAAATGTCAAGTTCGTATAGCATCTTTTTTTTTCTTCCATACAGTTATCTGAGAAATTATTACTGAAACAGAACTTTCAAATGTGTCTTTGAATTTATCTTAAAATCGTTCATAATACGACATTAATAAAAATATATAGTTACGTTTAAAAACATTATATTGTTACTAAAATCTCTGTAAATAACAATAAAAAAATTCAAACATTCTATTAAGTTTGCTCCATTAAATAAAACAACTTTTATATAAAACATTTTTTCGTATTCGTAATAGTTAAATTAATATAATAGCATGTATACATTTATACCGGGCCTACTTGTATACATTGTATAGATATGTGTCAAACTGCCGTTCAGGCCCGGCGAGAAAAGCAGAACATTCTTCCTTGCTAGCGAAACCGGGGCAATAATGTATGTGTGTATCGCTATATGCAGTCATGGGTGGGGTGGGTGCTGTGCGTCATCATGGTGTCCAACGTAGTTCCTAAAGTCGAAAACTTTTATGTAGAGTGCGCTTGAATCAGCGTGATTTCGTGGGACACCAAGTCCAATAAGATGTAGGTCTATTCTTATATCTCGTCTGTGATTATACATCGATGTACATAATTACAGAACGTGACATCTAGAGAGGGATGAACAAGGCTTACATCTAGATGCCGATACGGTAGGAAACCAAACAGTAGAAAAAGACTGTCATGGTGTAGACAAGGTACATTACCCCTTAGTTAGTTAGTTAATGCTCAGGTCTCCCGGGAGAGGGGAAGTGCGATTTCCCCTCCAAGGCTGCAGCTGTGGCTCGAGCGCCGGTAGCTATCTCACAGTCCTGCAATAGGACTGCGGTGGGCGTTACCCAGGGATACTATTTCCCCCGGCTTTCCAACCCGACCAACTTTTTTAGGCCCGGGCCACATGGAGGCGAGGAAGTACTCGCGCGGGGGGCGGAGAGTCACTAGGATCGTCCCATCCCTACCTAATAAAATTAGCTAAAGGAGTATGGTCGTTGGGGCAACCGATCCTTCGTCTCCAAAGTGAGTACCGGCTCACTCTTTGCTTCACCCACAGACCGAGTCTGTACCAGGGGCGGAATCATCCTGCTTGCGTACGTTCCATCATCGAGAGAGAGCTGCATCGCTTATTTCAACCCCCTAGTCAGTTACCTGCCTATGTCCCGAATAATTCAGGAACCCCCCTCCTCTGGTTACCCATTTCAAAATTACCACCCCCCGTCAAGGACAAGGAGGGAGTTCCGAGACTCCGATAGCGATACATGGGGAGGCCGTTCTAGCCGACCTCAAGGAGATACGTGGTCTGGTTCGGCGATCACCTCCACTGGGAGCCGCGGTGGACCATAAATGAATCCACCGCCATGTGAATCTAGTCTAATCGAAAGCTGGGTGTGTGAGTTTAATAGTGAGGAAAACGGAATAGAGTAGATCGCGCCCTCCCCCCACCCTATAGTCTGCAAGGAACGCAACGCGAGACGACAGCCCACCGGACTTTACCGAAATTTCTCCGAAAAGTAAATATCAGCTTCATCAGGGACCACCGCCCGCGTTCTGGGTCGAAGAGCGCACCAGTCCCTGATGGTTGATGCTCTCTCTCTCCGGCGTACCACGGATCGTTGCAGCGTGTGCCAAACGCCCCCGTGACCCGTCGACATATGTGTTCCAGGGTCACGGTGTTTTACCGGCACTTGAGGCCTATTTTCCGTTATCCTTTTCTGAAATGCGGCTGGAGTCGACAGGGTTCCCCATCTGTCTTTTCCCCCGTGTTGCCTCTTCACGAATAGTCTTCGGGGAGCGTGTCAGTGGGCTGCGACAGCCCCTTTGCTCGCTCCCCTCCCGATTCGTAGCCCAACACCCTGCCTGTACAGGTCGGATCCGCGTTTTGGTCTTCTTATTGGACATGAATCCTATGGCATCCTATCCCGTCACCCGTGAGGGTTCCCGGTAGATGATCCGGTTGACCTCTCGGGTTCAGGGGAGGACTGAGAGGGAGTTTTGTGTCTGGGTAGGAGTCACCGAATCCTCCCACCCTGCACCCTTCCTCTTCACGGACGGTCCTCATAGATTGAGCTTCGAGACAAACATTAGTCCCACTCTTTCTATTCCCAATCCGTATCCCTTACGTGCCATCCTCTTGCGACGCCGATTCACATCGTATATTTGTGTACTTGTGCATTTGTTACTTACCCTTTCTCTAGCTCCATCCATCCTTGTTCGGCTGCTCCCTGCTTGTCCAGTACTCCTTCTCCTCTCCTCCTGAAGTCGAAACCCCCCATCCGCTTCCAATTGCCTCCAACCCAACATACAAGTCCCCCCTCTTACATTCATAAACTATAAAGGTCACCCTCTCTTTCGCATCCCGTCTGGAGTCGAATCTCCAGACCGGATCCCAGGCGGCTCCACGTGGAGGCGAGAGGGTGTGATTTTCGGGGCTTCCAGACTTCTCCGACCGACTAAAACATGCTTGTGAGATGTCGGATCCATCTGGGCATTCTTCCACCAACCCGAGATGGAAGAATCCCCTAAATCTGCCGCCCCACATTACCCCTTGTTGCGAATAAAGATCGCCAAGTAAAATAACGTTACAAGAAGTGGGTGGAGTGTAGCAGCCCACTTCGCAAAAGTGCCGATCGGGAACGGAATTGAGCACACGTGGTCATGAATAGCGAGGAAGTAAGGTTAGGTTTGAATTTTTCGTACACTTACATAACGGGGCTTTATTACCTTTACGGTTCGTCCGATTAACAAGTGTCCTCGTGAAGGCTTAGTACTAGCCTGTGCGCGAACGAGAAGTTAAAGGAACACGCGTGGCCAACTCGCCAGCACAAACGAGTGGCTAAAGCACGCGTGGCTTATTCGACGGCACGACCGAGGAGCAGACACACGTCCGTCCAGTTCGATAGCCCGTACGAGAAGAAGGAAGTTCGCACGATTCGGCAAAAGCATGGCGGTTGGGGAGCGGAAGATGGTGCGCGACACCACGCGCGAATCCATTACACTTGTCAGCCATCGACAGTTAGCCGATTAGGCTTGTTACGCATAGATGGTGTGACACGCGTCAGCACGCGGTACGACGCGATCCGCTCGCGCCGTGGAACGGGAACCGTCATTCTCTCTCCCGTCGAAACTACTACAGAATCCTGAACACCCCTTAACTTACAACATACTTTCAGGAAGCGGAGAATTTACCTTATCAATTAATTACATCGCAAACAACATTAATGAGTTAAATTTTACTCCACAACTTGACGACGTTCTCTACTGTGTGCATGTAGATCACGGATTTGAATGTTTAAGAGTTAAATCTGGAATAACAACTATGTAAATTGAAATCTTCAATACGTTTTTCTAGTCTTAAACTTGAATATAAATTGAATTTTCCTTACACTTTTTATATATTTGTTGTTAATGACTCACTCGTAGAATGTTATTAGATGTACCAATGAGGAATCTATCATTTTACCAAGAACAACATCTATTTGCAAGAAAATCATTTACTATCAACAGTTTTATAATCCCTTTGATACAGAAGTATAAACTACTAATGCTACATTAATAAATATATTTTGTAAGAACTTCTTTTATTGTCTCCATAATAAATTATATTTTAATGCTTTGAAAAGGAACGTACAGGATATCGGTAATACGTGAAACGCATAAATATTGCAATTTAATATCTACAGCTCGTGGTCGTACAAAATAATTTTAAAATATCTCGGGACTGGGTGTGAATTAAAATATAACGAAAATTCTTGCTGTAAAGTTTTAACTATCAATGTAATAGACAACGTTTAGAACGATATTTTTTATGAGATTACTACTATCAAAACAGATTATCGCTAGGTAGGCAATCCATAACGATAATATCGCAACACGAAATACTACTAAACGAAGAATCCATGGTTTAAATGGAAATCAGTTGAATGTACTGTTGACCTCGTTAGGTCAATCACACTCCGGGTTCCCTTTCACCCATTTTGCGGTAGTGACTCATGTAAACTAATTTTTAATAACGAATTTTCGTAAAATTACGATAAATACGGAATTTTTATTGTCTTTTATAGAGTGAGACTTAACTACTACATACAGTGCACATGCTTAAGGTAGACAGTAGGCCAATCTTTAAAAAGAAGGGTTGAATTGTGACGAAATTGTTCTTTTCACATTCATTTAATCGCAAAACTCAGTAATATAATATTGCTTCATAATTAGTACATTTATTTTTTTTTTTTTGTAAAAAGTTGGTAACTGGATTTTGTGATGCGGGTATTTTAATTACTTTAACATTTTAATTCACAGATTAGGATGTTGGGTAATTTGAAATCGTTTAAACTATCCTTACCTTAAAGTGATATTACAGTAGACATTCGTTTCCCGCACTAGTCGAGGCTGTAGCGGGCCAGAATTCCAGGAACCGTACAGGAAGCAGACGCCAGTTACCCGAGCGCTTTCCCCACCACTCGGCCGTTCAGTCGTGCGACGCAGCTCATCTAGGGTGGGCTGGATATGCGTACTTTACGGTTATATTAATTATCTCCGTTATTTTTAGAGATATCAGAAAAGTTTATTCACAGAAGTTGTTCAGTATGAAAAGGGCTATTATATAGCAGTGACAAGTGTTTCGTAGGTGGAGTATCTTCTAAGTTTTCAAAGTTAATTATGTTATTTTTATTAATGATATTGAAATATTATGGAATAAAATACTTTTATAACATAAATCGATTCTTCCAAACATTCTGCGTAATAAAGTATTAAGGTATTATGTGAGAAAGGAAATAATTCGTGACATATTTTAGTAGCAAGTGGCTAACTTGATTAGCATCTTTTACCCAGTACGTGTGATCGGCGAGACAAGAGGCAATCAAATTACCACCAATGTTCATTCCACCAATATTCATTGCATCAGTAAAACGATTATGAAAACAGTATTATATACATTACGCTTTCTGTGATGAGATATGCGAGTTAAACGCGACACCGTATGTGTTCCGGCCTGGGCGTGCTGGACGACATAGTAGGGTACGCGCGCGTGTAGGAGAATACGTGTGAGCAAGGGGCGTGGCTTTCGTGCAGATAACGGTGGCGCGGGAAACGAATGTCTACTGTACTCATATGTAAATTATAACTGTATTCTCATATCTCTTATATCGTATGTATGAATTTTACATACCAAGAAAACTAGTTGACCTTCAAAACAGTTTACTAAACGCATTTATGCGATATATCATTATTGATCAAAAAATTAAATTTGCTATTACTTTGTCTTTTGTGACTTATAAAACTAGACAATTATAGTGAATAATTCTGAAAGCAAATGATCTCCAACAAAGGAAATAAAAATTTACTGTATAATGTTGTACAATTTTGATATTGTTTTATCTAATAAAAACTGCTAGCGTATTGAATACATATATTGTTATACAAATATCAAGTTTCGAATAATAAACACGTTATGATCGAGCAACTTATAATTTATATTACAGAAATCATAATGAATTTGGAATGAAGTTATCGTGAGCATTTACAAAATCTTTTACACCCTGCAGAAGATATGCATCCATAGCTTATATCAAATTATAGTATATTACTCCATTTACTTGAGCTTGAAAAATGAAACAAATTTTAATGCACAAGTACAATAGAAAATGCGTTATTGACACGTCATTATTTTATTCAATTTGTAGAAGTTGCTCACATACATACTACACCATACCTTCAACTTATTCATTTTCTCGTTGAGATAGTTCAAAAAACGCGGTTTCAAAGTATTAAAGCGTACATTATTTTTCCTTATCAATTATTGATCGCCTGAATTCTCCACCTATTATATTAACTTGCAAATAAATCGAGTTACCAGATAATAAACAGATTTGCATAAGATGAAGTACAAATTATCATGCAAAATACTCCTGCTTTATTATGTACAGAGCATTCGATTTTAGCCAAAGAAAATATCACGACGTATTCAATACGCCAAAGTGAAAGTCTTATAAATCAGACTTATTTTAAGTGTGCACGTTCCATAAGACAGAAAATGAACAAGTCAGAATGATGATTGAGGCAATACGCACAGTCGGTTGTAGGTTGAGAGGTAAGGAGGCAAGGAAACAGGGCACGTACTCTCTTATCGTGTTTCTGAACGTCAACCTCGCGTGTAACTTTATGCTAATTTTCAGTAGCTATATAAGCAACTGGTCAGTGCTGGATTCACTCCCTTGTGCCGCTCCTTCTCAATCCTTCACTAGCCCAGACTGCCGGTGGTATAACCTACTAGTAGTGTATCCAGTAGAAATCAGTAGTGTAGCAATCTGTGCTGAACAAACGTAGCTATTCCTATGCATTCGTAATTAATTATAGAAGAAAAGTTAGAATATACAGAAATGCAGACAAATTAGTTGATTCGAATTATTTCTTTTTCTGGTTCTAATAAATTCTTCAAATTATATTTCAATAAGAAATGTAACAAGAATGGACAAAGGTGTAAAATGTAAAAGTATAATCAGTTACTTCTTCCTGCAGGCTTAGATAAGAAGTGAAAATTAATCACTGTTGTTTATGATTCGCGTGAATGCAGTATCTGCATTATCCTTCGAATATGTATTAGGCTCTCGATCTTACCACAAGGAGAGTCCTTATTTACTCGTCCACTAGATGCCTACGGTTTTTTACGCAATATACCCCAGCAAGTGATAAATAATCATTACTTCCTAGGGTTATATTGTCGCTAGTCCCGATCCTGTATCACGCCACTACGACACTCGTAGCGATGCATTTATTCTACGCGCGATTTGCATGCACACCCCTTTGTGTACCTATACGTGCTGTAAGCTCCGCACGCCATAACAGTTCTCCAAGCGTCCTCATTCCGTTGGTATCATTAACCGTAAATTTTTTCACTAACATAGCGTAAACTCTTTAAAGTAACAAATTTGATATACATCATTGTAAACTAAATAGATTTTCTACAAACATTCTTCCATTATCAATTGAAGGGCCGAATACAACAAGGGGACTAGCGCTCGAAAATGCGAAAAAGTATTGTCCACATGCTACACAAGATTGGAAAATTAAATTATCAAACTGGACTTAAAAAAATATAGCGTAGTAAGGCTCATCACGGCACACAGTGTTTCTATTTACAGTTTTTTTATCCAAATATCAATCGATATTTGATGTATTATACTCGTATGTACGATAAAAATTATAAACGAAAAATTTGTCTTCGTCCAAAGTCAATATTTTTTTAAACATAAACTGCGATAACTTGAGCAAATATTAACGGATCGTTATGAGACTTAAAACAATAAGTTCGGAAAACTCTAGCGAAGCCGTAAAGTGTATGCACAAAACCCATATGTTAAAAAATGTAATAATATTTAATTACAAACTAGTACTGGGCATA
>NW_015374091.1:6322-8927 GCF_001272555.1 Dufourea novaeangliae | reverse complement strand
AGGCGAAAAATGAAAAGATGTGGAAAAGAAACGTCACAAAACTTTGCAGAAATAAGGTAATTTATTTGTACAATATTTTATTCAGACAAGATCGTTTTTTTAAATACCATTATGAATACTTCGTCGAATAATATGAATCTAAATAATAATAAAAATCTAAATAGTAATATTTAGTATTAACAGTAACTGTAGTAAAGGTTTAATAACAACCATATCTAGTAATAATAAATGTAAATGATAATGTGAAAGTAAAACCTTTGTAGGGATTGGAATACAAATCGCGGTCAGGGAAAACCGTCTCTAAAAAGCAGTCTAGCGAGATGCAGATCTGTTGTCCGAAGAAATGTTTCTTGAAAATTGACTATCTAAAACAGAAAACAATGCACGACGACTTTTGGAAATATAGTGATTACCAAGCAGGAAATCTTTTGTTAAGTCAAATGCTGAAAAGAAAGAATTCTGCACACGATTGTAAACGGATTCTATGGAATGTTTATTGCCGTTTTGAGGGCCATTATTGTCTGTAAACAATTTATTTGCAATGTTTTCGGTGTTGGGAAAAAACGAATTGAAACCATATAAAAAAAAATATTAAATGAAGAAACTCTGGATGATAAACGGAGCAAACACGGACATCAGATTGTAAAATTAAGTGACGAAGTAAAGATTTTAATACAAGGACATTGCAACAGTATTCCACATTCCGAGTCGCATTATTCACAGAAAGACACAAAACTAAATTATTTTAATGATAGGACATTAACTTTGCACAGTCTTTATAATTCTTTTGTATATTATTACAAATCTGTGACAGAGAATAATTATATTCCAATCGAGGAATCGACGTACGGGAAGTATTTTAACCGTCACGTAAATTTTTCCTTCAATTTGCCAAGATCCGATGTTTGTGATCTTTGTTACGCGTATGAAGCGAATGGATCACGAACAGATGAATATGACAGACATAAATTACAAATAGAAAAGTACAAGGAATTAAAAAAGTTACAGTTATCTACCGCGAATGTGCTACATTGCGAATTCGATTTTGGCCAAAATCTTCCGCTACCTAAACTACCTGTAAATGCTCAGTTTTTCCGTCGATTGCTCTGGTTGTATATATTTAATGTGCACGTCCATAAAAGTGACCGAAGTTATATGTTTCATTTCATGGAAGGTAGTTTAAAAAAAGGAGCTAACACTGTTTGTAATTTAGTATATTATGTGATTAAGAAAGAACTCGAATTGAACTGTTACGACAAAATTTTTTTGTACTCTGATGCTGCAGGAGGACAAAATCGTAATTACCTAATGTTACAATTCTTTTCAATTTTATCTGCTGAATTTCAACTACAAATTGAACATCTTTTTCCTGTGAGAGGTCACTCTTATTGTCAATGTGACAGGAATTTCGGACTATACGGAAACAAAAAGAAGATGCGTGAAAGGATCGAGACGGAAGAGGAATACGTAGAGTTAATTAGAACGGCGCGAAATTCCCCTTTCGAAATGGTAAATGCAACAAAATGCGATATCAGAGATTTTGAGGGTTTACTGACGCCTGACAAAGAATTGAAAAAACTAAAAATCAATCAAATAGTAAAAATCGTTTATTTTCCAAACGGACAAGTAGATTTATGTTACACGTATAGTGGACAATCAACCTCTATTAAAATAAAAAGAACTTTTGGAATGGAAGATTTACGACAAGCACCATTGGCAGGTGGGGTAGGAGTGTCGAACGAAAAACGAAAAGATGTCGACAACTTGTCACAATATTGTACCTCTAGTGGACAAGATTTTATTAAAAACTTTTTGAGCGCGACAACTATTAAAAATAAAGTGTGCAATTAAATAAATTTAATAAATATGTTTATAAATATGTGAAAATGTTAATAAATATGTGGAAAATAATATTGCAATATTCTTTTGTAATGAATAATCATTGTCGCGTCCGTCCGCGTGGATTTCTCTTTCGAATCCGCCTGGAGTTGTAAATTCCAGGCTCGACCGTCGTGGTACGCGTCCGGTTGCGACTGTTGCCCGCCAAATTAATATTAGGCAACTGTTTCAATATTCTCTGGTGAGAAAACCTAATAATTGCTCGACCGTTGGAGCTGACGAATCGTGATGCGAATGTTGTCGAATGAATTGAGTCCGTGTGACTCTAGTCGTAACGAGTGCGAGGTTTCGAATGATTGTTGTTTAATGACTGTTCGATTACGAGTTAATGCGAATGAATTGAGTCCGTTTGACTCTTGTCGATACGAGTACGTGAATGTCTTGAGTCCGTGTGACTCTTGTCGAACGAGTGTTTGCGAACGAGTGATTCTAATGAATGTTTTTCGACCGAATGTATCTTTTCGACCCTATGTTCGAGTTTCGTGTGACGTCGCGCTTCCTCAAAGTTCCATGAAGGCGTGACCAAAACTCGCCTCCTTATTGGTGATGCCCTGAAGGGGAAGGCAAATTTCTCGGGTTTTTCACGCGACGCGGAGGTGGAATACCTCTCCTTCAGGGCGAAGCGGACGTCAGGAAAATATCGCGCACGTGGTCGCGGTGCGAGTTGACCGCGACGAATTTTCGAGTCTCTCAACGGTAGGGTTTT
>NW_015374091.1:0-5980 GCF_001272555.1 Dufourea novaeangliae | reverse complement strand
TGGGTTTTGTGCATACACTTTACGGCTTCGCTAGAGTTTTCCGAACTTATTGTTTTAAGTCTCATAACGATCCGTTAATATTTGCTCAAGTTATCGCAGTTTATGTTTAAAAAAATATTGACTTTGGACGAAGACAAATTTTTCGTTTATAATTTTTATCTCGAATAATAATGATTGGCTAAAAAAACTGTAAATAGAAACACTGTGTGCCGTGATGAGCCTTACTACGCTATATTTTTTTAAATCCAGTTTGATAACATTTAATTTTCCAATCTTGTGTAGCATGTGGACAATACTTTTTCGCATTTTCGAGCGCTAGTCCCCTTGTTGTATTCGGCCCTTCAATTAGTAAATTTTATTTCGTGAGTTAAATAGTTATTTCTTTTGCTTCCGATGCTCAAGCCTTTCTATGCTGGTAATATTATGTGTTCTTACTATCAGGATGTAATTAGATTTTCTATTTTGCAAAAGTATCTTCAATCTTTATTCCTAATAAACTGGTGTAATAATTCTGTCTTTTTACAGTTTCGTTCTATGTGTACGATTCTAGATAATCCCAATTGAATTTAAACAAATAAAGTGTTTAATTTATTAATAAAAAAGTTATAGTTATCCGTGAAAGCTTACGAGAACCTATCAATTTGAAATGTACGTTACATACGTATGGTGCTATTATGTTTTATTGTTAAAATTGAAGTACCCAGTCACTTTTCTTTCTAACACAATGAAGTTAATTTGAAATTGGAAACTTCATTTTATTCACGTTTCACTGTCTCTATCAAACTACTTGCCTAACAAAATTTTATATATGCCTACCTACTCATCTTCTATTAAAATTATTACTCATTACGTTTACAATCACATAGTACATCTTCAGAATCAAAATTTTTCAAATATTGGAGTATGCTTTAAACTGATGAGCGTCTATGTATTGTATATTGTTCCGGACTATAAAATCGATTGTAATATATAAAAATGACATTCTCCTTGTCAGCTCTTGCTTTTACAAAGTTTGTCGTGTTTCTTTTATTCTGTAACAATGGAAGCAAAAACTATGGCGGCACTACCTTCCTACATTCGCCACTAGAGGTCTACCGATTTGACACCTTCCCCGCAACTACCTGAATCCTTCCTCGTTTGTATACTACATATACGTTCTTAACCGACCATGGAATGATCGAATATCCCCGCGTCTAATTGTAAGGCAGTTTCTGCTGTTTGCTAGGGAGCCTTACTGCCGAGTCCACTAGCAGGCTCAGCACGAAACGCTCCCTCTCCTTTCCTTTTCACGCTTCCAACCAACACAGCCGCCAAAAGAACCAAATTCTTTGTTTTTCTAGTATTATTTTGCACAACAGAATGTATATCGTGGAACATGTTATTGAATGGGAAAGTGACAAACTTGAAATCAAACGGCCGTTCTCAAAGCAATTTACGATGTATCATTGTTACAAAACTGAACAGGTGTTAAACACTTCAAGCATTTGAAAAAAATATATCGTTGATTGGTTGCAAGATTAACACGTGTTAAAGATCGTTAATTCTGAGACGTCTGTAAAAATTAACTTCAAAAGTGAGCTATTTTTAAATGAAAGATAAATATTGTTCAATACAAAAATTCTTTTCACTGCTAAATGGTTGAGCAATAAATAATTTTTTATCACAAAACATTGCACACCGATTTCTTAAAAAGTTTACTTTTCTTAGATGTGTGACTCTTCTAACAAACCAATGATATACAACACAATAGGATATAAATTTCATCTACCTAAGTATAATTTTCTTTTATGTAATTTCCTTGTAGAGCAAACAGCGAGCGGAATAAAAATATGGGTAAAAAAAATTATTCAGTTTAGTTATTTCTTTTCACAAAATTCGAAGAAATGTTGGACAAATGTTAATGAAATTTTTACCACTAGTAGCAGTAATTATGTTTTCACCATGATCTTTCGACACACGATTTAACATTCCGTGCAGAGATAAGCAAAGTTTGGCTAGTGAAAAATGTAATATGTTCATTACGTTTAATTAAAAGCTCATGCATTTCCCTGCACCTTGCCCTGTCAAAATATGATTCCGTTCCTTGGTTCCTGAGATTATTTATGAAGTCGAACCCTTTTTAATCAGGTGCGTCGTATCTCACCTGGATCCTGCGATTAATAAACAAAAAAGTGAAAAAGAAAATCAAGCGTGAGATATCTATACTTCACATTTGTTCTCCGTTCCAAACAAATCACGCGACCCCTGCGTTAGAGCACCCTTCTTATTAGGGGCTGCGTATCCACTAATACCCCGACTTCTCAAGCTCTGACTCGTCGACGTTACGGTATTACGTCGATAACTGGCAGTTTCTTTATGCACACATAGCAAACTGAAGTTAATTTTTGCAAACATTTCTTAACGAAGTATAACATAGCTCGTTTGGAGACAATTTTCACACTAGAAATACACAATCGAAATGACATGTTTCAGATTTCTTATTTTACAATCACTAAAATAATAAAGATACTTTCATTGAACTATATATTAACATTTAATTTATTATACACATTATATTATACAGGGTATTCGACAACTAATGGAAAAAAATTTAAGGGGTGATTCTTTGAGGCAAAATAAGACGAAAATCAAGAATAACGAAATTGCGAAAAATGCTTCGTTTGTTAGTTATAAGCGTTTAAAAATTGACCCAAATCATGGCAATCCGCGCGCACGGAGTGTCAGCGGATCACGGCTCATCAGGGGCGTACAGTCACTTTAAAGACTCAACGACGTGCAGGAAAAGTCGGTAGAACAGCTGTTTTCTTACCCCGTAGAAGATGTCGATAACTTGTGCCCGTGGTATTTGAATCGAATCCACCTGTATCGCATTAACTCAGATTACCCGATGAAATTCGCAAGAAATGTAAATATCTTCTTACGAATGTTATGGAGTAGAGAGGGTTAATGCCCTCTCTAGTTGTCACGTATCACAATTGTCCTGTCACAATTGTGCGGCAAATTTCATCTTACTTTCATTCTAATATCATTATACGTTTTGTATGATCCATGTTAATTGCATATTATTTTCGTGCGGAAACAAGACCCTCAAACACTTGGAGTAAGATCGAAGTGGTAATAAAATGTGCAATGCACATAAAACATACAGTAAGTCCATATTCAAAATTTCAGGAATAAACAGCGGCGCGCTCCGTTTCAGGTACCAAGCCGCCTTCGTCGGTGGACCGTAAGCGGCTGGTGTCATTCATACCTGAATGACTTTACATTTAGGGGGTGACTGTGTGGACGAGCTTGTCCTCCGTCGCGGGGTGCCGAACGATGTTTTTAAACGAGTGCATGCGTTAATTGCTTATCGTTCGAAGCTTCGCTTGATAGGATAATACCTTTATTCATGAAATATTAAATATTGACATACTGTATGTTTTATGTGCATTGCATATTTTATTACCACTTCGATCTTACTCCAACTGTTTGAGGTTCTTGTTTCCGGAAAAAAATAATATGCAATTAACATGGATCATACAAAACGTATAATGATATTAGAATGAAACTAAGATGAAATTTGCCGCACCTTCATTACGATGCATGAAGAAACTAAGAAACTAAAATAAATAAAATTGTTAAACACATACATTCGGTGTAATATGAACCATTTCTAACATGGAATTGGAATTCGAGGTTAAAAGTTCTTTTTACAAGTTAATGTCTAGAGGGACGGCCGAAAACACAATAGGAAAGGTCTTCGTCGATGGCAGTAACACGTAACAGGCAATCCACGGGTGGTCGTCCTGCAGAAGACAAGAGGCAGTTTTATAATGTCCAGACTCGCACACCCTCGGCATCGTGGCCAAGTGGCCCCGAGGCCCCGAGTGGTATTTGAGAAAAAACTTTCCTTGCAGTTTTCCTTTGACACTTTCCCATGCAGTTTTTCCTTCCCAAAAAGTATTGACCATAAAAGAGTGGGGATCGACCTATTACGCCACATCGATCCTAACGAGGGAGGATCAGTTCAACAATATCAGTCGTCCTTTCCGAACGGTGCCCTTTGCATTCTACGAGCAAATAGAGTTCATCTTCGGAAAACTAAGTTTTAGTTTATTTAGCGATTACGTAGTAATTATTTAGTAGTGTCGCGTACGTCGTCGTTATAAATAGTGCAAATAAATTATTGTAAGTTTGATTAATTATTGTAGGTTTTATAAATTATAGCGTGTTAAAAATTAGTATAAAAGTTAGTGTTAAATAGTTTTAAATTAATTATTTTGAGTGTTAGTTTTGTGTAACCTATAGAGTGTTAAACCCAGCGGAGGAACAGCTCGCGGGTCTACTTAATCGCGCAGTGTGTGAACATTTTTCGCGGTCGGGACAATCGCGCAGTGTGTATGGACATTTTTCGCGGACGGGACAATGGCTCAGTGTGTGAGTGGACACTTTTCGCGGACTTCTGTGGTGTAAGTGCGTGTGCGGATTAATTTCATGGATACTCGTGGACAGTACAATTGTGATACGTGACAACTAGAGGGGGCATTAACCCTCTCTACTCGATAATATTCGTAAGAAGATATTTACATTTCTTGCGAATTTCATCGGGTAATCTGAGTTAATGCCATACAGGTGGATTCGACTCAAATACCACGGGCACAAGTTATCGACATCTTTTACGGGGTAAGTAAACAGCTGTTCTACCGACTTTTTCTGCACGTCGTTGAGTCTTTAAAGTGACTGTACGCCCCTGATGAGCCGTGATCCGCTGACATTCCGTGCGCGCGGATTGCCATGATTTGGGTCAATTTTTAAACGCTTATAACTAACAAACGAAGCATTTTTCGCAATTTCGTTATTCTTGATTTTCGTCTTATTTTGCCTCAAGGAATCACCCCTTAAATTTTTTCCCAGCAGTTGTCGAACACCCTGTACATATTAGATTATATTGTATTATATATTTCAAACATTGATATATTATACAATTTAATTTAGCATACCTATATTCAACGTGGGTAGTTCAAGCGTTAAGGAATGCAACTGACAGATTTCGTAGGCCATTCAGTAGACTATTCGGTTTAAACGTACTACATTCGAAATCTGTCGCGTCGCGTATACAGTTTTTAGAAATACCGTTATGGTCATTTTACCGTTATGGGGTTTTCTAGCAGCTGCTAAGACCAAGAGTAGGATTTGCTACGTGACTTTTTCATTAATTTCATACTGCGAAACTCGGGCTTTCTTTAATTGCTTTATGACCCTTTATGCCTCGAGTCAGGCAAAGAGTGTTCGCCATGTGGGCGAATATTACCTGCGACGGAAGTCCGGTCTCCGCGCGGACCGACGTTACCTTGCCGTCGAGTACAATAGAAAAGGACTTTCCACTATTCTTGTACCAGATTTGTTATACTGTAACTCACAACCATAGTTCAGACTAGTTGATTGTTTAATAAATAAATTTATACAGTCCACTTTTCAATACACTCAAATATCAATAACCCGACGTTTGAGATACGCGGAAGAGTTCGGCAACTAAGTTGAGCAGCCGCGTACGGTACAAAATCCATAAGCAATACAGGGTGTCTCAAAAGTGTCTCTCTTCCGGGAAATGAGGGGTTGCTGGGATGATTTGAAACCACTTTTTCCTTAGTAAAAATATCATCTGCGGCTTTGTTAACGAGATATTAACGAAAAACCCCGACCAATCAGAGCGCGAGTTTGCCAGCCGAGTTCCCGCGCTAGCGGTGGCTACGCGCTATGTTTGTACTATGAAGCTCCGAACAAGCAAGCCGGCATGCATCCCAGGTAACCGCGTATTATAGCAAATAAGAAAAACATAACAAATCGAACTTTTTATCATCTTACGTTTGTCATTTAAAGTGATGAATGATTGAAACATAAATGTAAGAAAATCATGTTTAACCCTTTGAGTGCGGGGAGCCGATATATCGGCTCCTGCTACACTGGCGAGAAGTGCCAGAGCCGATATATCGGCCCG